>NW_025919589.1:0-149039 GCF_907164915.1 Impatiens glandulifera | reverse complement strand
AAACTTTCACCAAAATTAATGGGATGACCAAACAGAGAAGAACAACAAGAGAGGCTTGGAAGAAGTACATGATGTAGATTAAAACTGTGTTAGCTATGTTTGGGGAGCTAGTTGATCTTGTTTCCTTCTATTTTAATAGATATTTGAAATGTGTGTTTATTAATATTTTAGTTTATAAAATATTTCAGAATAAAATATTTCAGTTGACTATATATGTCTTGATCAACATTGCATGTGCTTTTCATTAATTACAAATGTTCTTTGATTGGTTAGATTATGTTTTCAAAGAAATATATGTATTAAAAAAATAATTATGTTAGTAGTACTATATTTATAATTAACTATACACCTGAACATATCATTGATTCAGATACAGATAATGAAGAATTATAAAAGGAAACTTTTTATGTTTAAAATGACAACAAGTTTAGTAACATTTATGAAGTTTATAACCTTTTACTTTTGAGTTAAAGAAAAAATAAATTCATGTCATCAATAAATTACTAACATTTTACAATTTATATAAAAGTTTATATTTTAGTTAAAAATTATTACCATTAATACTCTATAAGTAAATAATTGCTAAAATGTTTGTATAAGATGCATATGATACTCTATATGTTTATGCCAATGCTTTGAAATATTTTTAACATTTTTCACCTAAAGTTTAGAAGAATTTATTTATTTATACTTATTCTCTCTTTAATAGTTGTGCAATTCAATAATGAGCTAGATTAAAGTTGTTTATGGGTAAATTAATTGATTTATATTCTATTTAAGTTGATTATGAGTTATTTTTAGTAGAGTTAAGTCCGATTTTGACCTGTTATTTGGTTAATTTGATTATCCCTATATGTAGTATATATTATATATATTTCATCTCTATATGTATAATACATATAATCATCATAATCTGCATTAAACTAATAAAAAAATCTTCAACATGTTTTCTTTTTAAAGAATAGAAAATAAGCTATAAAAATTATGTTGAATATTTGTGTAGACTATGCTAGGGTTTTATATGGTGTAGTTTACATAATTAGAAAACTAACTTTGCTGAGATGATAATTTATAGGCTGTTGGTGTGTTGATTAAGCATAGCATTGACTTTGGGCAGGTACTGATTGATCAACAACATTAATTAATTAAACCTAAGTTAAACATTAATAAACAATCAATGCTTATTTCAGCACTTACAACAACTTGACTAGAGGAGTTATATGATATATATTTTGAGGAAAACCATTTTTTTTTTTTTTTTTTAGTGAAATGTCATGTTCTCTTTTTCTCTTTTTCTTTTATTTTAAAAGGGTTCAAAAACTAAGATAAAATGTAAAGATTTGGTTTACCATTTAAAGGGAAACAATGTAATTTGGTGAGTTTCTAATGGCTTTTAGGTTTTAGTCGGCGGTGTGACATTTTGAAGACCGACAAGACTTTCTTGTAACTTATTATTGTAGTTTTTTTTTGGAAAAATGGTTAATACAATTTTATTAAAAATCTTAAAAGTGGGAGGATCAAAATCATAGATTTTGACAGACCATAGCTATGATTAAAGGATGACAATCAACAGACCCTCAAATATTTGATTAGTAACATTCACACAACCATACAACAAAGGTTATAAACTAAAAGATTACAATCAATAGCAGCTCATAATTATCCAAATCATTGTGCTTATTTCCATATAAGTTTATTACATCATGTGGCCTTCTTCTTTTTTCTCTTCCCTTGCGATGAAAGGAGATTGAATTGAAAAAGATGATGAAATTTGCTTATTCTGATTGTGTGTCTTTCTATGAACGAACACATACTAATTTGATAAAAAATATTATTTTCAGAATTTTAGGATTCTTATATTTGTTGTTATCAACTTCAGTTTCAGGATTCTTGTATTTGTTTCCTTCAACTTCATCTATGTTATCCTCTACAACAACCTTGGTAACCTCTACTTCAACTTGATTATTTTGAGTATTTTTTTCTATGGTTTCCTGTATTATAGCTTAACTTGTTTGAAAATCAACTTTCTTTCTCTTCTTCATTCTAAACTCACCAAATTACATTGCTTCACTTTAAATGGTAAACCCAATCTTTACATTTTATCTTAGGTTATGTCATCCTAAGGTGCTTCTAAATGAAAGAATCTTATCAATGTCTATGAATGATAAATCATAGATCGAACCGCCGAATCTGAAAAATTGGGTGTTATCATATAGCTTTGTATTGGTTAAGTTCAAAAGTTGGAGATAAGCGGACTCGAACCGCTGACATCCGCCGCAGGTGAACCACCGTCTCTCAAGTCCCCCGACTTATTCTACCATAAAGGCCAACGATAGACAATAACTCTCCCCGAACAAAACTTACAACTTTCATCGTACCGTGCTCTCCAAATAGCAACTCTTCTCAAAATCTCACTTAAAGGAGTTGAAAACCCATTTTAACTAAGGATCCTTGTAGTTTCGGAGGATCCAGCTACAAGAGAACCAGGAACGGAGAGTTTTCCTCCCTTTTCCGCCCGACTCTTTGGTCTTAAGAATGCTGATTTTAAGAATGAGTGATTGCCCTTCTCCGACCCTATTTTTATTTTTTTTTTGTAGAAATTGAAAATTTTTTTGTTTTGAAAAAAAAAGGATGATAACAATACTTATAGGCTTTGGAATCTTTCCATAAAGTTAAAATTATTTATAAGAGCAAAACATATATCCTTCTTTAGAAGACAAATTCTCACATTCCAATTCCAATTATGTAGTAGATATACTATTACTTCATTCCATTCATCTGAAAATCTTGGTTCAAATTCTTCGTTATTGGATAAAAGATACCTCTTCTTTGAATTTATTACGATTTTTTTTTTCAAAACAATTTCGTTAAATATATATATATATATATATATATATATATATATATATATATATATATATATATATATATATACTTATAGAAGACATGTCAAAACTATATTAAATGGTCATATCGTGTGTTAAACGGATAAAAACGTGTGTCAAAATGAGTTAAATAGATCAAAATATATTAAATAGATAAAACGTGACATGTTAAACAAATTAAAATCATGTTAAAATAATAAAAACATGTTAAATATGTAAAAAAAATATATTTATAGATAAAAAAATTGTTAATAAATAAAATACATGAAAACATTTAAGATATATTAGATTCAACCATACCCAAACCACATTGGCTCATGAAAGAGATGGAGATGGAGTTAGGTATTCTGATAAATCCATAAATAATTTTTAACTGTAGTTCTGGTTACAACTGGTATGAACAAATGTAGTAAATGATATTTAATCGATAAATAGTTTTTAACTTTATTTCTGGTTACAACTGGTATGAACAAATGTAGTAAATGATTTTTAATTTATAAATTTTATTTTTAATTTATAAGTTTGGTTGATATGTATATTAATTTTATATTTATTATATTATTTATATTTAAAATAAATTATTTATTTAATTAATTAAAAATAATAATATTTAATTTTAATTAAATGATATAATCCAAATAATTTATTTTTTACTTAATTTTTCATGATATTTGAGGTTTTAATATTAATTAGTAATATCTTAATATTACTAGTTAAGAGTATAACTCATTATATACCTAGTAGTAAAAACGGTTTATAAGAGATAAAATATCACTAGTTTGATTTTTAAATGAGAAATATGTGTATGTGTCAAACTATTTTTAAATTAATTCAATACAAATATCTTTAAAATTATTTTTTTAGTTTAAATATATATTCAAAAAATTTCAAATTAATTTTTTAAAGTAATTATTTGTTATTATTATTTAATATACGTATACTAAAAGACAATTTATATTAATACTTTTTTTTAGTAATCCAACTAGATAATTTTGTCTGGTTTGTCATATTGACGTATGTATTCAAATTATAAAATTGAGATGTACATGTTTTAAAAATATATATATATACATATATATATATATATATATATTGTATAGATATAAAATTTTGATTAAGCATGTTATAGAAAACTAATTTTAAAAATATTTAATTCTTAATAAATAAAATAAAAAATTCTTAATTGATGAGTTTATTAAATTGTTTAAAACTAAAAAAAAAGTCAATCAAGTTAAAATTAATGAAAAAAAAAAATCAATCTGAGTAATAAATATTAAATAAATTATAGGATAATTAGAAAAAAAAATATATATAAAACATTTAAAATAAATTCCAAATCAAACAAACAAACCCTAAAAAAAGTGATAGAAAGATGGAAGGGAGAGTATAGTATATTTCTAGTTCAACTCTAACTAATTTGTTTATCCATTTCAAACTAAAACTTATTATTATTATATATATATATATATTTAAATTGTTATTTTTATTAAAATATTTAAATTATTATTTTTATTAAAATATTTAAATTATTATTTTTATAGATATGGTGTTTTATATTTTGATAAATTATTGTTTTTATAAATTTGATTATTAATATTTTGATATATATTTAAATTATTATTTTTCTAAATTAAAAAAAAATATATATATATGAGATTGAGAGTTGAGGGAGTAAATTACATTATGCAATTTCATTCATTGAAAAATTAATAAAAAAAAATTTCATTTTTTTTTTCAGTCAATAGATGTGGTGACAGACCATCCCTTCCCACATTTTTTATATATATATATATATTATTATTTTATATAACTTTTTATTTTTAATTAAATTATTTTCATTTTCAACTACATTGAGTTGCTTTTATTTATTTAATTTGTAAAATATTGATTTAATCGGTTCAACAAACTAATTAGTAAGATGGATAAAGAAAATTTTGTTTGAAATTTTATTTATTCTTGCATCATAATTTAAAAAAATATATATATAATATTATTTATTTATTTTAAAACATCTTTTATGCTAGGTGCACGATGTATTCTTTCATAAAAAAAAGTTATATAAAATAATAATTAACATATACATATATCAAAATATAAATAATTAAATTTATAAAAATAATAATTTAAATATATATTTACTAATGAGTTTTAATGATTTAAATGTAAATAAATAAATAATAGAAAAACTAAAATTGAATGATAAATTATGTTAATTTGAAGATGCAGTAAAAAGTATGTTAATTTAAGAAATAAAATCGTTAGGTCCGTTAGATCCCACTACACTAATATAAAATTAGTTTCTGAACATGGTTAGGTGGAGCACGAATCTGGGGTTTCATTTTAATAAATATATGAATTAGGTAATACATTTGATAAATTTAATTTAATTTGAATATGAATTAAGTGATAATATGATTTGAATTACCATTTAATCACGATATTTATTTAGAACTGGATGAGCAAAAACAAATAGTTGAATACCCTGTTACGATTTTCCACTTATTTCTAAGTTCAACATATTTTCTTATTTTTTGTCTTGATGGTGTAACTCAGAAAATCCTTGATTCCCGAAAAAGTTTGGAGGTTCGAAAATTTTAATATCGGTTTGCGTGTCAAAAATCTTTTTAAAATAATACATTATTTTATAAAAATTTAATAATTTTAAACCGATTTTAAAATTAATTATGAAAATAATTAATTTAGGTTCTAGTTTAAATAATCTTATATTTGTCTTTATCAAAATAAAATTTGAGTTTTGAAAATTAAATATTATATATTTGAAATAGATTCGCTAAATGATTTTTAAACATTAATAAAAAAAAAATCATGCGTGTTTGATACGTGTACAAACGTATTTTTTTGCTAGAGTTTCTTTAAATTTGTAGTTTGGTGATACTCGGGAAAAGATTTTCGTGCTTCATCCTCCGTACCCATTTTAAAAAATGGTCTTTACTTATAATTTTGACTTTTGAAATTTGTTGTATAACATTTTATTTTAACTGATTATTCTTCCGGCCCTAGACATGCATAGGTTTTTTCGTATTAAAAAATTGAAATAACAATTATTTAAATATTGGTACTTGTTGTTGATGATAAATTTGGAGGAAAATACTTAACATTAGGAACAAAATTAATATTTTATAATCAAATATTGTTGTTGTAATAATTGTTGATGATAACAATTATTTAAAATGCATTTGGATTTAAAAATAAATCATAAACAAGTGTTTGTCAAAATAGTTTTTTGTGAAAATATCCCAAAAATATTTTGAAATTATTCTCTATTTTTTGGGATTTCAAGAAAATGAGTTGGGGTTACAAAATTATAAAATTAATTTTGGAATTTTAAAATTGGAACAAAACAGGCCTTAGGACCGATGTCCTAGGTCCTGGGTTCGTTTTCATCGGTCGGGGCTAAAAAGCCCTCGGTCCTGGTAATGAACCCCTCGGTCTAAGTTTAGGATCCTTGGTCGGGGTGCGGAAGTCCCTCGATCGGGGTGCTAGGACCTCTCAGTCCTTGGCTAAAATTCTTGGCCGGACGCATCGGTCCTATGTGGAAGTCATCAGTCATAGGTTCGGGAGAGCTCAGTCGGATGCGAGATTTCTCGGTCCTAGGTTCGACTTCTCAATCGGGCCTCTTGGTCCTAAGTGAAACTCATCGGTCTTGGGTTCAGAAGTTCTCGGTCGAGTGCGCGACTCCTCGGTTGAGTGCGCGACTCCTTGGTCCTAGTTTCGTTTTCTGGTCGGATGTAAAAATCCTCGGTCGGACCTCTCGCTCCTAGATGAAGAACATCGGTCAGACATCTTGGTCCTAACTGAAAAGCCTCAGTCCTGGCTGAAATTTATTGGTCGGACCTGTCGGTCCTGGTCGTACTCGTCGGTCCTCAAGAACATCAAAATTGTCGGTTTTTCAATTTTTATGGAGGCTTGAATCATTTGATCCGAGAGCTTGGGTAGCTTCATAAAGCTTCCAGGAACATTAGAAACATCATCCCAATGTATCATTCGACTTGGGTGATTATCAATTTGTTCAAAACAACCAAAATTTAAGTTTTTGGTTTTTAGAGATTAATGAAGTGTAAAGAGTTTGTCAACAACTTCCTTATACTTTATATATTTGTTTGATATCAAAATATGAACACTGGTTGTTCATTTGGACCAATTCAAGAAATCAAAATTTTCATGATCGGGACGGATCAAACATGATCCACATAGTTACCCAACATCATTAGAAACATGTTGGAAAGCTTTTTAAGATGATGTTCTTGAAGATTATCCCAAGAACAGAAAATCCGTTTTTTAATTTTTCCAAATTTAAATTTGGGTTTTTCGTTTGAGATCGATTAATCTATCATAGCTTTCACAAAAAGCCTGTAAATGATCATTAGATTGGTTTCCAATCAAAAAAATCCAACAACCAGTCAACATACAAGCTTACAAAAACTGAAATATAAAAATTTCAATTTCAAATTGGATGTATAAATTAAAAGATGATTGGAAACTTACTAAGTGTTGGAGAACACCCCTTAGACCTTACAGAAATTTTATGGATGCCTGAATCTAAGTTTTAAGGTCTTATACGAAGATTTTAAAAAATCTGAAAGCTTGAGCATTATTGGCGAATTTCTTGTAAATCCCGATTTGAGGTTTGATATGATCTCTCTTCACTTAGGAATTGTTAAGGGAGGCTATTTATAGCCTCCCGAAGTCGGTTGAGAAAGTCAAGTGACTTGAATTAGTCAAAAGACATTAATGACATTTTGGTTATTCTTTTGGTCAATTGTCAGAATAAGTATCATTGATGCCTATAGATGTAGGGGAAATGATCACCGAAGTAGGGTGATAATTCCAGCTTTTGAACAGAGTCAATTCGTTCATAAACGACGAAATTTCATCTTTGAAAAATCAAAGATGGCTGCGGATGGTTATCCATCCGACGCGTGACGAGGACGATGATCGGGGAACGAAACGACGTCGCTTTGGGCGAAAATGCGGACGCGAGAGGTTCTGTCAGCGCGTCGTTGCATTTTGGTCGTTCTATCGCATTTCAGTTAACGGAGCGTTAATTGATCCCTGTGCGGCGCGACTCTTGGTCATCCAAGAGTTGCGGCTTTGGCTGTAGTGATTTCTTTGTATTTCGACTTTAGTGTTTGAAATTAATTTTTCATATATCCTTTTGGTTTATTTTTTAAATCTTCAAAATACACACAATATTTAAAATAAATACGACATTTATTTAGTCAATTTTTTTATATATTTTTGGATTAAATAAATAATTTTTAGAGATAAAATGGGTACTAGATCTTATCCTAAATTATTTATTTTAATCTCTTTAAATTTTCTAAAATTATTTTAAAATAAAATGAGTAAAAAAATTATTCCAAATAATTTTATTTATTTTCTTTCATCATTATACTTAATTAATTAGGTTTTAATTATTATAATAATTAATTTAATTAATTTTTTTGATTAGGTTTTTGGCCTTTAATTAAATATTTTAATTTATTTATTTAAAAATAATCAAAATAATTATTTTAAAATTTATAAATTAGGTAGTACCTATTAAAATAACTAATTTACATGAAAATGATAAACCCATTTTCTAATCGGATTCACTGTTGCTAAATCTGTCAGAAAATAATCAATTGCAAAATTCGGCCAAAAATTCCATGAATTTTCCTAATATATTATTACAGAAAAGTAAATTCATCGTTAATAATATAAAGTGAAAAGTCCATAAAACATCACCATTTTTTCAACAAATCAAAATATTTATTTGTATTCATGATATTGCATATGTCACATAGAAAAATGGTGCCATCATTATATACTTTTAAATTAATAGAGTTTACTAAAATTCAAAGATAAAATTAATAAGCCAGCTCAGGACTCCATTTTTCAGCCTCACAAATAATTTCATTACCCTCACGAGCAAGATCACGTAATGGATCCATTTTTTTGATTTCCACTGGAGATTGGGAATAGACGGACTTTCTATAGGACCCGTCTTACTGACAGGATTCATCACTACTTTAGCTACCTTAGCGGCTTGGCCAGTTACTCGAGACTCTCGATTATTCCATTTTATGATTTTTTCCCTGTTTTTTATATCATTTCTTAAGTCTCATAGGTTCGATCCTATAGGTTTTGACCCATTTTCTCATTTAGCGAAGGGTACGAAAAAAAATATATATAAACCACTTACCAATAAACTTAATAAATATCTTAACTATTATTCATTCATATAGACCACTTACCAATAAACTTAATAAATATCTTAACTATTTCACCTAACTTACTTATTAGTGGTCTAGAATCTAGATGAATGTGGAATGCAAGCTCTTAACTTATTTTTTTCCTTATTTACTTTTTTCTTTTATCTCTACCCTTTTTCTTCTCTTAAAATGTAACACTTAATTAAAAAAAACAAAGTAGACATTATCCAGAAAGTTTAATTATAAGGTAAAGAAAATAAAAAATTTGATGTCTAAGTATTGTTCACTAATAGAGACTGTCTTAGTATGGTGGGCATGTAAAAAATTAAGTAGTGTAAGTCATTTTTTGTTGTTGTAACTAAACACTTACATAGATCTCTTTCTTTTCTTAGTTTATGTTTAAAATTAAAATAAAGTGAGAACTCTTAAAAATTCAATTACTGTTAGTATCTTAAAATAAATTAGGTAAAACTTCTCTCGTATCAAAAGAGAGAAAATATGATAGATAGATAGATAGATAGATAGATAAAATTGCAAAGTATATAACTAAAAAGATTTAACTTGAAAAGAAGTATAATTGGCTAGAAACTTATCCATTTACCTATCTTTGTCACATGAACTTATATTCTTGCATTCTTATATGTTTATGTGTTATGCATTGCATTCATTTTACAACATTTAGATGAATTATGAACATATTGATGTGAATATATTATTATTGTGTTTGAATGATTTAGGCATTCATATTTCTTTATAGGATTCTAAGACACATTCTCACAACATTTGTAAGGATGGTACTTAGGGAGACATGGAAGATGAACATGATGCATCATTTAATTTTTCACCTCTTTAACTTTTTAAGGCCTTCTTTCTTTCGAACATTCGAGTAGCCAATTTTTTTCATTCAATCTTTAACAAATTTTATGCTTAGACGATCTTTTTAACATTAGTTACCCAATTTTATCACATGTGGCAAAAATTGAAGGCATAAGTAGATTATGTTTATGAATTGTAAATATGAGAAACTTTTATAAGGTGGGTTGTAAATTTGAAATTTCTTCTTCTTGGTATTTAACCAAAATAATATATGCAAGGTTTCTCAACTAGTATATATTTTTTTTGTCACAATGTCAACTTAAATAAAAAAACATATAACTAAGTTATAGTTTTACTTTGAGTGAGGATAAAGATGGTGATTCATTTTTGTAACCAAATTATTCATCATAAAATAATCGGAATTGTGAAAAATAATTTAAAGCTTTACTTTGAGTGAGGATAAAGACGGATTGGAAGACCCTTCTCGGGTTTAAACATAGGATTGACAATTAACTTCTCATTCGGAATCACCATCTCCCACCTAAATCGCTTCACCAAATTGTGCATAAAAACAAGTATTTGAAGTCGGGCATACTCTTTACCAGGGCACATCCTCGGCCCACCACCAAAGGGAACAAAGGTGTAGGGTTGGGGTACTTGTCCTATAAATCTTGATACATCAAACTTTTCAGGATCAAGAAAATATTCAGCACTTTTATGTGTCGAATTCACACTCCAATATATCTGCACCTCAATAAAAAAAAAACCCTTTAAATTTCACTAAGGATAACAAGCATAGATGATAATAAATTAAATTATCACCTTCCATCCCTTGGTGATTGAGAAGCCTTCATATACAAAATCGGTCATGACCTCTCTAAAGGTGCCTTGAATAGGAGGGGCAAGTCTCATCGCTTCACAAGCTACACTCCATGAATATTTCATCTTATTGACGTCGTCCCATGTTAGCAATTCACCAGGACCCTTCGAATTCGAGATTTCCATTTGTTCTATTTATTTACATCTCCAAAAAATTATGTTAACAGTTTTGTTTGTAAATGGTCTAGGTGTGAAGACTCGAACTTTGTTTTCTATAAACAAAAAAAATATAATGATTCATACCTTTGTAAACCCCTTCATAAATATCTGGTAGTTGAGCAAGGAACTTGACAATCGAAGAACAAGCGGAGCTCGCAGTGTCACCGCCGATCAACAAGGCCATGATCTTGTCGGCGATGTCTGTCTCCTTCATAAAACTACCATTTTCATCGCTAGTCAACAACATATGCGACAAAAAGTCTTGTGTAAATGATGTTGCTCCTTGTGCTAGATCAATCTTTCGCTTGTTGATGATAGTAAGAATTTCCTTCCTAATCAACTTAGATGCCTTGATGGCAATGTTCAAGTTTGTACCCCAAACATTAATTGGAACCGACACGATCCCTCTCAACACATTCTCAAACGGACCTGCCAACTTGGCGACATGATCATGGTCCTCAACATTAATGAACAAGCGACAAGCCAACGCAAATGTGTAGCTTTTCATGAGTGGAAAAACAGTGACTTGATCCTTGGAGTCCCAATGAGTTACGAAATGGCGTTGCGCAATGATGTCCATGAATCCGATATAGCCTTGCAATGCATCGGGCTTTAGAAAACTGTGAAGCATCTTCATTAGGTTAATGGTTTCATCATGGGATGATGTTTGGGTTGAAGAAGGGAATATCTTGTTGATTGTATCTGGCCACCATGATTGGACAAGTTTATTCTCATTTGAGAATAAGAACTTATTGGCATCTGGTCCACAGAATACTATGGTTGGGGATCCAGCCAAGTGTGACCTAAAGATGAGTGAGCCATACTTTTTAATGTGATTGAATATGAACTTTTCGGGATGACCATTCCACCCGGCAGCTAGAAACTCTAATGTTTGGCCAATGAAAGGCCAGCCGGATGTTCCAGGGGGTAATAACTTTTCCTTTTCCAATCTTTTTCTATGACTTAAAAGTTTCACCAAAATTGGGATGGCAAAAGAGATAAGAACAATGAAAGAGGAGTAGATGTAGTCCATGTTGAGACCCAAAATGTGTTAGATCATGAAGCCTGGCTGTGGAACTATATAAATGTACAAATTATGATTGATTCAACACTTTCAAATAATTTAATATATATAACAAGAGGGAGGGCGGTGAGTCATTTAAAAATAAGAGTCAAAATTATGACTATAATTAACATGTCAGGTTTCATATAGACTAAAAAAAGAGAAAAAAATTATTATCATTTTAATTATTTAGACCTTAGATGTATTTTAATGTAGAAAGTAGGAAGCAGGTAGTAGGTTGCAAGTAGTCAATTGATGTTAAGTTGTATTAATTAGGGGGGCCAAATTTAATATAATTTGCAATATGAAATTAACTTGACCCTGTCTTATTTAATAATTTGAGTAAAAAATTGTCATCTGACATGAACTTGAATCATTCTGACATATACGAGTTCGAGTTTGAACCCAACATGAATAACCGACACAATTCAAACTCAACTTGATTTAACCCAATATAATTAGTATCAAATCTCTATTTTAGATTAAAATGATATTAATACAAAAGATTAATAAAATTTAATCACAAATACATTTTAAAAAAATTCTACAAAATAAAATAAATAGAAAAGTAAGAACACAAAAACCCTAAAAAATAAAATTGTAAACGAGTTGACGGGTTTACTTTGAATTATTTGAGTTCGATCTGATCGTGACATGTTTATTAATCAGCTAAACAGATCGACCTGATTTTTATTTTTATTTTGAAAACGGTTAAAATTATCTTATTAAAATCCCAAAGTGGGAGGGTCAAGAATAAAGCTAAACAAATCTTAGTTATGATTAAAAAATGACAATCAAACGACCCTAAAGAACAATTGATTAGTAGATATCAAACATACAAGAAATAGATATTACAAACAAAGATTACAAACTGTATCAAATCTTAATTATCTCAATTATGATTTTTATTTTCATACCAACCTGATGTTTCATATTGTCTTCCTCTTCCCCTTCCCCTTCCCCTTTCTCTTGCAATGAAAGAGGGATGAATTGAAGAGGTTGATGGATACTGTATATTCTCATTTTGATTTCTTTCTTTATATGAATTTGTTCTTATTTGATAGAAAAAATTATTCTTCAGAATTTCTGAGCTCTTCACATTGTTGTTTTCAACTTGAATTTTGAGATTATTGTCTTTATTTTACTTCAGTTTCAGCTTTGGAATACTCAACAACTTTAGATTCCTCTGTATCAATCTTGAAATTCTCTTCTTCTTCTTGATTAGCCTGAGTATCTTCCTCTCTGTTTTCATCAGCAACCACTTCAACTTCATTTGATTAAGAATCCTCAACTATCTCTTCAACATGATTAGGTTGAGGTCCACCTCCTTCTTCATATTGTTTTCTTCTTGTATATAATTTTCTTTATCTTTTGTTTCATGTTCTTTAACCACATTTTGTTCTTTGAAAATAACCACATCTGTTTCGTTTTCCTGCATCTTTACTTTCTGACCTGTATGAATTTTCTGATCTTCTTCCTTAGTCAAATCACATTTTGGGCTTGCATATTGGAAGGTATTGCAGAAAGAGCATTTGTCTGGCCTCCACTCATAAGTGATTTCCATGACAATAGGTTTTCCATTTCTGTCTACTACTGTCATACTTTTCGGCAGTGTACTTCTAAGATGCAACTCAATGCTAATTCTAGAAAATGATAGGTGATCTCCTCCTTCAGTAATTGGATCCATGTATAATGGTTTACCCAATAAACATGCAAAATGACTAATGGCTTCAGAATTGTACATATGTGCAGGTATATTCCAGAGCTTGAACCATATATGTGCAGTTTCTTTTGGCTTACTCAATAGGTTCAAATCTCCGGACCATTTTTCCAACTTCATACAGTTGGATCCTATATAATTTCTAGAATTTCCTCTAAATTAGATCCCTTATTGAATTTAAGGAAATATAAATCACGGACATTTGCTGAAATCTTCTCTAGCCCTTTTTCTTCCTATTGCTTCAACAGTACATCTTTAGTAATTGGGAAAGATACTCTGTTTTTTCCTATGTAGTTTCCCACAACTACATTTTCCCATTTCTTTATACATTTTTCCTCTACTTCAGTAGGTAATTTAAATTCAAATGGAGACTTCAGTACCTCCACTTTTGTCTGTGTATTTCCCAAGTAGATTTTCCTTTTATAAGCATTATCTTCTGATTTTTTTGCATTGTTGTTCTTCTAAACTTCATTAGTTTTTTATGTCGAGTTGCTCCTGATAGTATATGACTTAGATTTGGGAGTCTTCATCAGCTCCTTCATTGTACCAACTGACCATTGAACAATTTCTTCATATTCTTCTTTTTTCAGCAGATTCCAGTTTTGAAGATAGTGGATGTTGAGTTGAATTGTAATCTGCTGTGTTTTCTCCCTATTGATGACAATTTCTCCCCTTTTGGCATTCATAAGGAGTTTTGTAATCTGATTCTTAAGCCCAAATAAATTAGATATTTAATTATAGCGTATCTTCTAAGATACTTCGTTATCCCCTTGTTTTCCTGCATTATTTTCAATAAGAATTTTCCCAACAGTAGTTGGAGTAGATTGCTTACTTGTGTTGGTATTCGATCTGCTGTTCTTTGATAACTTCTTCAACAATTCTTTCAAATTCTTTGACTGCTACTTCCTTAATTCATTCCAGCACAAAATCACTAACTTCTTTAAATTTATTACTTTTGTTCTTCTCCTTCCCCTTAATGGCAGAAATAGAGTAATGGAACAAATTAATTGCAGAAACCCTAAGAGATGATCAAAAGTAAACCGCAATCGAGGGAAAAATCTAACGAGGCTTACAAATGTACAAGAAGCCCTAGACTAACAACACTTAATGAACGGCGCAAGACAATACTAGGACGCCCGTGTCGATCGTCCTGTGCCGCCTGTGCCTATTGTGTCGTCCGTGCCAATTGTGTCATGTCACTTGTGCCGATGACGCTTCCTTTGATTAATGATGATTTCGATGCCGATTTGATGACTTACGGTGCAGAACAATATTGTGTTGTCTGTGCCTTTCTTCTTGTGCCTATCGTATCGCCGTGTCGATCGTGCCGCCTGTGCCGATCGTGATTCCTTTTAAATCCAATGATTTTGACCTGAACTCAAATATACATTATTCTAACATGATTGTATGTGTTTGGTTATGATCGTGTTTTTGTGACGGATTAGAAATTACGACCCTAATGGGATTCATGAGGGTTCAAATCTTCTTATTGTTTTGGAACATGTCTCATACCACTTAATTATCCTAGTGAGTTTATTTGAAAGTAGTTAATAAATTTAAATTAAATTAAGTATTAATTATCATTTTTATTTCTGTGAACCGATTAAGTTCTTCTAGGATGTGTCAATCCTATATTTCAAGTAGGGTGGGGAAAATTACCGATATTAAAGGTATATCGAAAATACTGTACCGTAATATATCGAAAATATCGACTTTTAAAGTATACCGAAAAAAAGGTAAGGTATGATACCGATACCGTAATTAATTGTATGGTAAATGCATGAGATTTTTAAAATTTTGGTATATCGAGATATACCAAAATACCGAAATAGTATTGATAAGTTAATATATATATATATAAATATATATATATATAATACTTATAAGGAAATAATTAAATAGATTTGAAATTAATTTAATTATAGAAATATAATTTTTGAATAATATCAAAATATAATTATATTGAAATATTATTCCATATATGCAATCTCTACCTTACCGGTGGAATTGATTTTTTTTTAAATTAATATATTTTTTAGGTATCAAATGTATAATACTGATACCGTACCGAAAATAAGGTATGCCGAAATTAAGGTAAAGTAAAGGTATAAATTTTTTGTATACCGAAATTAAGGTATATCGAAACAAGGTATACCGAAATCAATGTAAGGTAAAGGTATGCATTTTTTGCATACCGAAATTTTAGGTAACGTATAAGGTATGGATAAAATATTAAGGTATACCGTACCGATCTAACCCTAATTTCAAGTGATAAAATTGTTGAAAGTACGAAAATAAATAAATAATTTTAAATAAAATTATCTGAATTTTAAGTATTTAATTGATATATGAATTAATGATAAAATGTAAAAATAATATATATGTAAGGATTCTTATAATATTATTGAGTTAATTATTTTAAATTAAGGTATAATATTTATAGTTATTTTAATTTCATTTTAATTCATTACAACTAACGAGGATTAAACTTTGTGACAATGAATATTTGCACTTTTAACATTTTACTAAACTATTATTTATAAGTAAATTAAATAATTAAAAATATTTCAAGATTAAGACAAATTATAACTATTTGCAAGTTTACCGTACTTCACTTCACATGTATACATAATAATATTATATATTTCTTAATAAATTTGAATAAATTTGAAGATAATAACAAGACAAAATGTGAACCAGTAGGTTCATAATGAATAATCAATATGTCACATGCATATAAGACAAGGAAAAAAAATAAACAAATCTAAGCCCATACCTTTCAAATGATTCCGTCATTGATTAAGTGGATTTTTTTTTAAATAAAATATAATAACAACTCTATGAAAATGATCTAAACATTTCTTATCACTTCAAACTTTTTAATTATGTTTTAAATCGTTTAAATTTAAAAAATAAAATATTTATTGGCCACACTAAAATACTTCCAACCAAAATCTGTTATATTTATTTTATTTTTCGAATAAATAATAACCATAAAAACTCTACAGTTAAGAGTCGTTTCTAGAAACTAATGTTGGAATTTTTAGGGTCACTTGTATAATAAATAATTATACATATGTCATATTTAATATAAGCCAAAATAATGTGATCTAATGTGAAATTAAGTTTATGGCTTATGGGTGTATTTATCATGAATATAAAGTGAGGATACCTAAGTGACATTTCTAATTTTATGAAGGGGCTAAATTAGAAATTGTCAAACTATAATAACTAACTTATTGTTGGTTATATGTAACGGTAATGGTCCCCATTTGAAGTAATGTCGATTCTCCTTTGCGTCCCCATCAACAGAGAGAGAAATCTGTTGACTTACTCATCAAATGAAAGATTTAAGACTTTTTCTATTACAAGGAAAGAGAAGATTCATGCGATTAATTAAGGTACGCTTCCGCCGCATTCAAGATTTTAATTTCTCACATATTAAATTAGGATAATTCTAACAATTGGTATCAGAGCCATCCTAATTTAATTATATGAGAAAATTATATCGGTGTAGATATATATGCATGCAATTTATATGCATGCAATTCATATTTAAAGCATGTTATTAGGAATATATATATATATATATTAATTTGTGATAATTTGAAATAAATTTGGTATAAAGATTTATCATAGATTTATGAATATTAAGATTCTCTCTATCGGTTAAGTTCCTATATATGGATATTTAGATTATATCGGTTAAGTTCCTATATATGTATATTTAAGATTCTCTTGTTAAGTCTTGTTAAAGAGGAACGATTATATATCAATTAAGATTAATTAAGATTGATTTAAGATATATTATAATTATCTATTTTGATTAGTTATTATATTATTAAGATAAGATCCCTAGTTTCAGGGATAGATAATTTCAAAGCATGTATGTTATTCGGATTATATATATATATATGCTTGAATTATTTATAAATTATTTAAAAACATGTTATCAAAGTACGATAATATAAAGATTTTACATTTAAAGAGTAACAGTTATACATATCATCAAGATTGACTTGACGATAGATTAAGGTTAAGCAATTATCATTAAGATATAAGATTCCTAGATTTATGTATATTTCAAGAATATATATGCATGAATTTATTTATAGATTATTTAAAAATATGTTTTTTTTGGATTAATAAATATATTGATTTTGATAATCGAATATATATGTTAATAAATTAAGGGATATTTGAATTTTACCATTAAGATTAAAAGAATATTTTGAATTTTCTCTTTTCAATGATTTCGGAATATATGGATATATTGATTTTTCCAATAATATGGAATAACTAATTACAGAATATAAAGATTTATGATATTATTTAATAAGGTTTACTAGATTTATGGATAATTAGATTCTTGTTTAGATTTTATCGTTAAAGGGAGAAATTCTCTGTTTTAAAGTTTAGATTTTCTCGTTAAAAGAGGAATTATCCGTTTTAAATTGACGGTTGATATTGGTTTAGATTTTCTCGTTAAAGGGAGAAATTCTCTGTTTTAATTTAGATTTTCTCGTTAAAGGAGAAACTCTCTATTGACCGTTTTAAATTGACCGTTTTAAATTGACGGTTGATATTTGTTGTTAAGAGATTAAATAATATATATTATAAATCAAAAGAGAATTAAGTAATTAATAATGTTGAAGAGGTTATATATATATAATAAAATTTTAATTATATCCTTTATTTTAGGATTAAAAGATTAAGGTTAATGATTATTAATAAATTAATTAATAATTGGATTTAGGCTAATATTTAAAATTTAGTCAAATAAATCTTGAAGATTTATTATTTAATTTAATTAATATAAGATATTATAAATTTCAAATTCAAGATTAAGATTTGGCCTACGGTATAATTTTATTTTTTATAATAAAATAAATTATATGTTTCTTTGGAAAATCATATATTATTGATTTGGATTATACAATAATATAACAATTAAATTCAAATTAATGATATTATTGTTCATTATTTGGATTGTATTGATTAATACAAATAATCACCAAAGTGACAATGTTTGTTGAAATTAATTCAAGACAATTTTGAATGGTAGTATTGTGTAATTCATGTGATTATATTATTTGGCCCAAAGGCTGATAATTAATTGACAGAATTGCATTAATACTTGTGATGATAAATATGTAATAATTATAAAGTCTTATTCATGTGAATAATTAATCCATCCAAAGATAGATTGATCATTACACCAAAATACTATTAGCAATTAATATTACTGTCCAAAGACTTGATATTAATGTTGCATTAAGTATTTTGAGATGGGATAAATCGTTATTTGAATTTAATTGTTACTTAAGTTTATAAATGTGAGCAACTATTTTATTAAATATTCTAAGTGATTAAGGGCTATAATTTTTTATTATGTCAAGATAAAGATAGTTTTTTTTAGACGAGACTGTAATATTTTTTTGAGGATATTGAGTTTGAGGGGAGAAATGATTGTGTCTTTAAAAATGATTTAGATCAATAATTCCTATTGTGGAAGATTTGATTTATATCTCAAGTGTTTTTGACATTAATAAGGATTTTATTGATATTGATGATAATGTTCAAAAATCAAGAGTAACAAGAAAATATTGATCAAATTCATTAAGTACAAACTCAACAACCTCAAAATCAAGTGTCTTTATGACAATCCAGTTTAATTGAATTACTCTTTAAGGACAATTTATAGTACTCGTTGCATATTTTGTTATGGAGCTTCACCATAATAGATGTTAAGGGAGGTTTTTCAATAGAGACATTGAAAAACAATTTAATGCAATGAGAAAACTTTGTGTTGAGAAACCAAATTAATATGGTTTGAAAGTTACGATTTTGATTCTTATTTATACCGTTGCAGCCGATTTGGGTGCTTCTGAAATAATTGTGGAAAGGATTTGGACAAAAACGTTGCAGCCGGCCGGTTTATAAGATGGACGGTAAACAATTTGTGGAAGGCAAGTCAACGGGAATTCAAGGAATAAGAATGGCGTCAAGGGAGTGAAAAGTTTAGTGGTGGAACAAAAAAAAAATTAATAATAATAATAATAATTAGTTTATGACATGCAAAAATATTATATTAAATTAGTTTATCTATTTTGTAACGTTTTACCTTTAGGATATGAATTAATATCAACCATCATTGTTTGTGGTTTATATTAATTTCAGTTACATCACATTTATTGTACAGTTATGCTTATTAAGTTAGGTATTTTATGTTTTCTTGTTTTCTGAATTTAGAGAGTTGTAATCCTTTTCATTTGTTGTAACTTTTTTTTTCAATTTTGACAATAAGAAATCTCTTTTCATCTGTTTTTCAATACTTCATTGTTTATCACATTCTTGCATTCCGCACAACAATTGGTATCAGAGCGGGTTAGATCCGATCAGTTTATCATTATTTGTTTTCTAGCGATAAATGTCTTCAATGAATCTGAAAATCGAAAAATTCACAGGGCGAAACAGTTTTGGTCTATAACAAATCAAAATGCGAGGCTTGCTTAAACAACAAGGCGTCTGGGCACAATTGTCGAAGGAAAATGCGAAGATAGTTGCAGGTCCTGCAAAGGAGTCTACCTCTGGTAAAATCATTGTTGAGCTTGAGGTATTGGAAGAAAAGAAACACTCAACGATTTTACTCTATCTGGCTAATGAAGTGATTACTAAGGTATCATATGAAGATACCACAATCGGTCAATGGTCGAAGTTAGAGTCTTTGTACATGACAAAGTCACTAACTAACAAGTTGTTATTAAAACATTGTTTATTTAGTCTTCGTATGCTTGAAGGTAAGTCTCTTCGTGAACATCTTGATAAGTTAAACACTATATTACTTGAATTGAGAATTATAGATGTTAAGATCGAAGATGAAGATGCTGTATTAATTCTGTTGGTATCTTTACCCAACTCGTTTGAAATTTTGTTCAATCGTTCGTTGTGGGTAAAGACTCTGTAACTCTAGAGGAAAAGCGGTCAGCACTTCATACTAGAGAACTGCGCCATAAGACGAGCGGTGAAATTGTAGACAGTCAAGCATCTGGGTTGATTACCAGCACAGTTAATTACAAAGGGTCTGGAAAGAAGAAGGATCAAAAATACAAGGCTAAGGACCATAGTGTTAAAGACATCTGCAATTACTGTAAAGAACCTGGTCGTTGGAAGAATAAGTGTCCTAAGAAAAGGGACAAATATTCTACGGCTGCTATAGCACATAAAGACAGAGACACCGACTCGGAGGAGGACATTTCTCTTGTAGTTAACGCTTCTCTACACCCTATTGATACGTGGGTGTTGGATTTAGAGTGTTCATATCATATGAGTTCGGACAAAGAATGGTTCGATACCTATGAAGATTATGATGGTGGAAACATCGTCATGGGAAATGATGTCATATGTAGAACTGTGGGAATTGGGACTATCAAGATTCTGACTGATGATGGTAAGATACGGACCCTAACTAGCGTTCGGCATGTTCCTCAACTAAAGAAGAACTTAATATTTTTAGGCATTTTATATGCTAAAGGTTTCAAGTTTAGTAGTGAAGAAGGAACATTGTGCATCAGTAAAGGTTCAAAAGTAATACTGAAAGGTATCAAACATAATACCTTGTATATACTACAAGGTAAGACACTGTCAGGTTCCGCTACGGTCGCATCCAAATCTGTGAATCGGCACCCTGATGTAACCAAGTTATGGTATATGCGACTTGGACATATGGGGGAGAGGGGGATGCAAATTCTGTCCAAACAGATCTTCTATCTGGCCACGAGGTTACCAACCTTGAGTTGTGTGAACACTGCATTTTTAGGAAAAAACATCGCAGTAAGTTTAGTAAGGGAGTTCACAAAACTAAGGGCACACTAGATTATATCCATTCTGATTACTAGGGTCTTGCTCAAGTTGAAAGTATAAGAGGTTATAGCTATTTTGTAAAATTCATAAATGATTACTCAATGATGACCTAGTTGTATCTTCTAAGACATAAGAGCGAGATATTTAAGACCTTCAAGCATTGGAAGGCACTGGTGGAGAATCAAATTGGAAAGAAGGTTAAGAGGCTGCGAATAGATAATGGACTTAAATTTTGTTCATCTGAGTTTAATGAGTTCTGTAGGGATATGGGGATTGCAAGACATCACACTATCCGAGGTACACCACAACAGAATGGTGTAGTAGAAAGGATGATTCAAACACTACTAGAGAGAGTTAGAAGCATGATCTCTAATGTTGGATTGGCTAGAAAATACTGGAGTGAGGTTGTCTTAAAAGCTTGCTATCTGATAAATTGTGCATCGCATTCTGGGATTGATTGCAGAATCCTTTATGAGGTATGGTCTGGTAACGTCGTTGATTATTCTCACTTGAATGTCTTTGGATGCACATCTTACTATCATGTTAATGAAGGGAAGTTGGAACCAAGGGCAAAATAGGGTATTTTCATTGACTATGGAGATGGAGTCAATGGATATAGAATCTGATCATCTTATAAAGGTAGAGTAATCCTCAATAAGGATGTCACGTTTAATGAGATGTTTATACTTAACTCCTCTGTCAAGCCATCACTTTCTAGAGAAAATGATAGTACCGAGAAACATTTGGAGCTTGAGGTGGCTCCAGTTCAAGGGACAACCGACTTGACACACGATATTGATAAACCATCTGAGGAAGTTCATCAATTTAGAGTACTTAAAAGTCAATTTGACATTGCTACACGACCTAGAAAGCAAATTAATGCTCCTGGTAGGTTAATTCATTCAATCGAGGGAAGAAAATTCTCAACTGGTCCTAGAAGTAGGACAATCAGTCTCTCTATGAATGATACTAAAAAAATGGTAAGTTATGCACTTTAGGTATCTGAAGATGTCATACATAATGAGTCATCTTCTTACAATGAAGTTGTTAATGGTGGTGATTTTACGTAATGGATTGCTGCCATGTGTGAGGAAATGGAATCACTTCACAAGAATAATACATGGGAGATGGTTACTTTACCTAAGGGGAGAAGAGTCATTGGGTTAAAAATGGGTTTTTAAAAGGAAAAATGGAACCTCTAGTGTTGAAGGGACCAGATATAAAGCACGATTAATTATAAAGGGATTCAGTCAAAAGGAAGGCGTAGACTACAATGAGATATTCTCACATGTAGTCCGACACACTTCTATCAAGGTACTACTAACTATAGTAGCACATTAAGATCTGGAAGTTGAGCAATTAGACATGAAGACGGCTTTCTTACATGGTGAGTTTGAAGAGGATATATTGGTGAGTCAGTATGAAGGGTTTCTTGTTCCTAGTAAGGAAACACATGTTTGTAGTCTGAAGAAGTCTTTGTATGGACTTAAACAGTCTCCTTCGACAATGATATAAGCGGTTCGACAATTTCATGATTGAACATGGTTACAATATGAGTGCATGTGTCTATCACAATAAAATCAGTGATGGTTCTTTGATTTATTTACTCATGTATGTAGACGACATGTTAATCATAGTCAAGAAAATGTCGGAGATTCAAAAGCTGAAAGACCTTCTTAGTTCCGAGTTTGATATGAAAGATCTAGGTGGAGCACGAAAAATTCTGGGCATGGAAATAGTAAGAGATCGAGTTCAAAAGAAGTTATTTCTTTCACAAAAGAGTTATATTTTGAAAATGTTGTCTCGTTTTGGGATGAGTACAGCAAAGACTCTCAATACTCATGCATCTGTTACTAATCATTTGTTTGCATTCGCACCCCAGTCTGAAATTGAGAAGTTATACATGTCTCATGTACCGTATGCTAGTGCGGTGGGTAGTTTAATGTATACCATGATATGCACTAGACATGATATTACGTATTCAGTTAGTATTGTTAGCAAGTTTATGTCTCGACCTGGTAAGGAACACTGACAAGCGTTAAAACGAATATTTCGCTATCTGAGAGGAACATCCGATGTTCGTCTTATTTATGGGAGTAATAACCGGTGTCTCGTAACTGGTTATTCGGACTCAGATTATGCTGCAAATATCAATAGTAGAAGATCAATGACTAGTTATGTTTACACCCTTAGTGACTCTGTGGTTAGTTGGAAGGCAACATTACAGTCGACTGTGACGTTGTCCACTACCGAGGTTGAGTATATGGCGCTAACTGAAGCAGCCAAGGAGGGTATATGATTGAAAGGATTAATCAATGACATTGGTATCCATCATGATCAGGCAATTATTTTTTGTGATAGCTTAAGTGCTATCTGTTTGGCGAAAGATCAAGTGCATCATGATAGAACCAAAAATATTGATGTTCGCTATCATTTTCTTCGTACTGAGAGGAGAATCAAGTTGAAGAAGATCAGCACACATCATAATTCTGCTAACATGTTCATGAAGTCGGTCCTACTTAGCAAATTCACTCATTGTTTGGATTTGCTAAATGTTGACAGTTGAAAGTAGCTTGATAAGGCTCTTCTTGTTGGGTGATACTAGGCAATGTGGAGATTTGTAACGTTCTGCCTTTAGAATAGGAATTAATATCAACCCTCAATTATTTATGATTTATATTAATTACATCATATTTATTCTATAGTTATGCTTATTAGGTGTTTTACGTTTTCTTGTTTTCTGAACTTAAATAGCTGTAATCCTTTTCATTTGCTGTAACTTTTTTTCATCTTTGACAATAACAAATCTCTCTTCATCTGTTTTCTAATACTTCATTGTTTATCACATTCTTGCATTCACATTCTTGCATTCCGCACAACATATTTAATCTTATGCACATCAATTAACGAGGATTACTGTAGAGTATTAAATATAATAAAATATTGTAATGAGAATTCTTTTCACGCCAAAATATTATGAGAAATCTAAATATGACGAAACTCTTTAATGCCTAAATTTGCGATTTTGTCTCATAAATAAATATAATCACAAATAAACTTAATTAAGATAACTCAAGTATCAATAATAATGTCCGATATTAATAGATTAAATATCACGAATTTAATTTTTATTTAGAACAAAATAAAATAATTTTATTAAATAAGATTTAAAAAAAAAAAAACAATGTTCTCTGTATAGAATGGAAGATGAGTTAGATCAACCAAGGGTCCAAGATGTTATCCATTTAGATTCTCTAGATTTTCCAGATTATTTTTTGTTTTCTTATTTGAACTAAATGACAATTAAACTCATTATTGTGCTTTCGGATTTGTATGACAAGCCAAATTAACATGTGTATAGGTATGTGACAATTAAACTCATTATTTGTGCTTGCAAATAAAACATTTAAGTGATAGATTGAGTTGATTATTTAGATAATATTTAAATTCAATATTATCTAGGTTTTAAGAATGAATTGAATATCCAACCATATATATTCAATAATTAATATTTAAAAATTCAATTTAAGAATGGATTCATAAAGTAGAAGAACAATATAAATTCAATCTATTCACAAATTTTATCCAATTGAAAAAATAAAATTTTGTTAAAAATTTTGAGTTCATTGTTAAAATTGTATATTTTTTTTATGTTCATATAGAAGGTTAACGAATCTAATATAAATAAAATAAAAAAATAAATAAAAACACTCTTAAATTTGTTAATTTTTTACGAATAAAACTTTATAGAATAAAATTTTACAATTTTATAAAAAAAATAAATTTATATTTATAAATTAAAAAAACTTATTATCTATTTGAAATAAATGAATTATATAAATAATTTTATAAATGACTTTTCAGTGTCAATTTTTATTATTTAATTAATTTATACCTAATTATATATATATATATATATACTATTTTTTAAAATTAATTTTCAATTTTATAACTTTGCATCAAGTAATATTTGTTTGGCAACAGCATAACTTTAAATTAAATTCTAGCTGTTAAGAACTGGGCCAACATTATAAATTATAATAAATTGGATAAGATCACATATACAGGTAATTTTATTGATGAACATTATAAGACGTTAATGTTAAAAAATAATATTATTTTTAAAGTATACTAGAATTTCATCTACAAGCAATATTACCAAAAACTCAATAACTGAATCATACAAAAATTAATAAATGAACATTCATCATTACAGTAAAATAGAGAGCAATATAGACAAATGTATAATGGTCACATCCAAATACAACCAAATGAAGATAAAGACACAATATCAATACAAACCAAGAAGACATGAACCGCGACGACGAATCAGACCATCTAGTTTATAAACCTTTCTGAGAAGCCTTCGATTGAGGTAGCGTCTCGAATACCTTGTCCCAAAGTGAAGAAGTGATACCAAACCCTTTGGTTTGTATGCGGAAATGATGGTTCAAGTGATATCGCTACAGAATATTGGTATACTTAATTTAGTGAAAAAGATAAATTATGTGACATTAAACTTGTCAAAAAAATAGTTAACTGCCAAAATAAGAACCTTGAGATTCCGAGGTATTTCGCTTGTTGGCTGACTATGATGCAAATAATAATGGGTAACATCGTACATGACATAACCAAGTAAAACTCCAGCAAACAATGCAGGACATGTTGTTTGAGTAGATATGAGTTTCACCAAGTTCCAGAACTGGCACCAATTCAAAGGTAAAATTCATGAATAAACGAAAACAATAGAACAAAAGGGAACGATTGCACTAACCGGGACCAATAGAATAGCTGTCGCAGCAGGCGGGAAAACAAGGCGTAGCCCATCCATTGGATGCTTATGATGGCAACCGTGAAGAAGATAGTGGGCGGTGTTTCCCCTGTTTAAGACATGTCAGTTCAGAAAACACAAACATTGAAATTTGATTGAAATCTAGAGTGTTGATAGATATGGAAAGCATGAGCTTAACTAACCAGTAGCTCTTTGTTTTGATGTGAAACAGAAATCTGTGTAAAGAATACTCCATCAATGTCCATAAAAATATTCCTGAAACCAATAGTATAGCTATCTGTGGAGGTGTACGCCCCAACCAAAAAGACTTCAAGCTAAACCAGCATACAACCGGCAACCAAATTAGAGGAATCGCCCACCAGTGAGTTTTAGTCAAAAACTATAGGAAGAAACAAAACAAAACAAAAATTAGTTAAGTTAACAAACCTTAATTATATATGTTTATACAGACAGTCACAGACCATTTTTGGTTGTATCTCAATTCAATTCAGAGTTTTGTAGTTTATTTTCGTTAACAGATTGGTATACATTTTCTTCTAATCACAATGATTTAGAAAAAAGTTCTATACCAAATAAATCCAAAAATCACACTATAATCTAGATAATGATCCAGATATAATCTTTATACCAAATAAAGTCAAAAAGACTTTTACCTCATAGTTCTATTGGACATTTATGTTATATTCGTGGTGGTTTATCATGTAGAACCATACAAGAAAATCAATCCCTACTAATTGACATCTTTAGTTATGCACCAATGACAATAGATGCATTCACCACATTTTCAGCATTAAAGCAAACTAGTGTCAAATATTTATCACACTATAATCTACATCGTGATCTATAAAAAAAAATGTTATACCAAACAAAAATAATCACTTTTAGTTTTAGCTTTGGCAAATTTTCAATGGGATCATGATTGTGTAACAAAGATTGTGACACAACAGAAAAAAGAAGTTTCCAAATATCCTCATTTAACGTTCATTTGGCAATAAAGTTTTGGCTAAAATTTGATCCACAAATTTTATTCAAAATTTTTATTTTGCTTTTGTTTGGCATAAGTGTACTGTTAGATTTTTGGATAGAATTTTATCTGGTCATAAACTGAATTTAAAAAAAAAAAATTGTTGGACAAGGTTACATAAGAATTTGTTATACTACTTGCCTCCCAAAAGTCATTTTCGAAAAATCGAGGGCCTTCCTTGCTGACAATGGGCTGATGGACCCAATCCTGATAATTTTCTCCAAGGTGACCAACCTGAGAAGTTAAGAGTCTATTCTGATAATGAACTCCCAATTAACTGGATACTGGAATGGGAGAAATTTTTGTATGTTTCTCTACTTTCATAAATAATATTATACTAACCTGGAACACAAGTGGTTTATCCAAGTCCACTGCAAAGCCCTGTGCAACCATCTTCTCACCTTAACAAACTGAAAATATATGAAATCAGGAATTGTATATGGTGTGATTATCATCAATGAAATTTTTGGTTTGCCTATTGAAAAAAGTTACATAAAAAGTAAAACAAGATTGTTGATTTGTCTATGAACCAAATTCACACGCACATCACAAAGAAGAAGAGTAGAAAGATACAGGAGTTACAGGGTTCAAACAGAGGTTCTACATTCATAGGGGATTGCAAAGTATAGTCTTCACAATAGTTCCTCAAATATAAGTGTAACATTTCTATAATGTGTTTAATGCCTTGGCCACTGCCCTATTTATACACAATAGAAACAAAGAACACAGTCCAAGAACCCAAGATTCCTCCTCCTCTCTTCAACTTTGATGTCAATGCTCTCCAAGTCCAAGATGATTTCAAATCATCAAGAACATCCTCTAATTATTTACCCTTGAACATCTTGAATGTGTGAAGCCTTTGCTTCGTGTACAAATGGTTTGCCAAAGATTTTGTCAAATACACTTTGTCACCAAGACTCAAAAACGAGAATGCTACAAGACTTGGCCTAGGTTTCTTTGGTTCTTTCTCCAAAAGTGAAGGTGGCATCTTGTCTTTCCCCATGTGCATCTTAATCACTTGTTGGACCATAAGTGTTCTCATTTTTATCCTTCAAAGGATGAAACCATGCTTGCTCATAAACCTTTCAAAATCAAATTTTGTGCATGCCAATGTTTTGGGAAATCTGAAGACTACAAAAAAATTGGATATATCAAGAACTGATTCTTGATAGTTGCTTCACAATCCTCATCTACTTTCTTCATAGTGAGGCTCTGATACCAATTTGGCGTGATTATCAACAATGAATTCTTCCTTTAATCAATAAAATAAATAAAACAAGATTGCTGATTTGTCTATGAACCAAATTAACACACATCACGTAGAGAAACAATATTTATACTAGTTCAAACAAAAGTCCTACATCCACTTTTCCAGTGAAACAATCTTTGTACATTCCTCATAATAGCTTCTACCATACAAGTGTTTAACCTTCGCCAATATACGCGATAGAAAACAAGAACACACCCAAGATTCCAACTCACATATTATCCAATGCACTTATAGTTCCTTATTTGAAACATACAAAGAAATTATTTTACAACTATGCAAAATAATCATATCAGAAGATCCAAAACAAGGAAAGGTGATCACTTCATCAAATTCTTAAGGGTACACCAAACAACAGTACCAATATTCCAAATGCTTGTGAAATTTTCTTAGCTGACACTTTCATCAAATTGTAGTCTGATATTTTGCTCTAAAACATTTACCCATCTCACACATTCATACGCCCACATCTAAGAACACACTCAAAGAGGCTTTATCTACTGTATTAGATTCAGTATCGAGATTTCGAGACGATGGATAAAGAAATAGATGCAGATTAAATCATACATTATCCATGAAAAACATAAACCCACCTGTTTTCAATGCCTTAAACGGTGAACAATTGAATCTCCCGTAAAGGGAATTTGAACGAGCAAGCTCACTTTTTGGTCCTGTTAACGACAACCCAACATATCAGATCCATTGTTGGAGCAATAAAAAAGTATATCATTCATTTTAACTGACAACATTAAGAAATTACTAACCTGAGATGATAATGCAGACTAGATCTGTGACGAAAAACGTCTTTATCTCTCTTAAATCATCTTCTAAGAAGCTAATAATCTATGATCAAGTTCCACTATTACTGACGATTAGTTCAAAGACTTGCTTTTTTCGAAAGAGAGGAAGAGAACTATGAACTATCGCTGCAAGCCTTTGAACCACAAACATATCAAAATAGTGCAAAGATTATATCTTTACCGTTCGTTTCAACAGCATCTTTTAGGGCAAGGAGAATCGGCCGTTGGATTCCATAGGCTGTCAGATTGGCACTCCTAGATCCAACTCATCATTTTGTATTTTTTTCTTTTTATTTGATATTTTTTATATAAATTTGAATATTTTTAATTTTATTTTTGCTAAATGAATTAAATTTGAATCTCATACATGTCACAATTGTCATTTTCTAAAGAATAGAAATGTTTTAATTAAGAAAATTAACATTTATTCCGTGCATTTATGTAATAATATAAAAAAATCGTTAAAAAAATATTACGTTAAAATGTTTATGGCGGGTCAACCCACAATCTAACTCAAGTATCTATTTACGATCACATATATCTAAATTTACCACAGCTCTCACCGACAATCCAGACACTTTAAAAATTAAGCATTATTATATATATATAGATAAGCTTAGTTTAGAGTATGTCACAACTATAATAATTAAACTAAAAAATATTAAAAATTTGTATAAATATAAGTATTTTCATTAATTGATTTATTTAGTATTTCATTGCAAAAGAAGTTAATGTATTTTATTTTTATAAATTTATCAATTAATTAATTTTAAATAAATAATAATAAATTATCTTCTATATTCTCTATTTTTTATTCTTCATCTTCATTCAATGTCTTTCTACTTTTTTTTTATATTAATTTTTATAATTTCATATTCTTCATTTTATTTTCTCTCATTTTTATCGATTAATTTGTTAAACAGGAAACAAAATGCAACATTCCTAATAATAACAATGCAAAACATTCAAGTGATCAATTCCAAAAGTACGGATTAACGCTAAGAAAATCCAAACCAATGAGATTGTTGTCAAAACCATACTCGATCTCATCCTCGTGGTATTGTCGTAATAAGGATCCTTCATGATCTCGAATTTATAATTCCTAGTTCTCGTAATTGTTTCAAGTCTAGGAATTTATGAGCCTCGTCAAGCTGATTATTAATAATAACTATTAAACGCGTACAAATTATTCCCCATATATCTATTCCTCCATAAAACGTTCCAAAATCGAGGCTCGTATAATCGGACAAACTACAAGCATAGCTTGTTAGAATTATATGGATTTATAATTCTAAAATGGATTTAAATTATTTGACTAAAGGTTATATATGTTATTATTATTAAGCTAAATCAATTTTAAGTGATTTATAAAGATTAAGGGATTTTGGAGTATATTGAAAGTAATATGGATAATTTATATATGTGTAGATACCTTAGGATAATTTTATATTTTGTGATGGTCAAAATAAAATTATCAAATAAAGCATATAAAATGGGTTATGGTCCCCAATTCACTCTCACCTACAATCCTTGGAGCCTCCATCGATCCATAGAGAGAGAAGAAGGTGATTGCTGAGTTTGGAAGATCAAAACACCCAATCTTCTGTGATAGACAGAGGATAATGGATCAAGGTATTTTTCTCACTCTAATAGTTTGCCTGTAGTCTTCAACTAAAATATTATGGATGATAGGTTTCTTCCTCTAATGATTTAGTTTGTATTCTAAGATTTATTCACTTAGTTTTTAGAATTGGATCTAAAAATTGGTATCAGAGCATGGATTTGTTAGACTACAAGTAATCAATTAGGGTTATTTTGGAATCAATTTTTCAGAATTACTTTAGGGTTTGTTTTGCATGTGTCTATTTCCGCAAAATTATCTGATGCATGTTAAGGATTATTGTTTGATCATTCATTATATGATGAATTGAACAATTTTGGGGGTGAAAATCAATGAATGAGTGATTTTCAATGTTGGATGCAGCCCCTCTTTGTTTTTTTTTTAGATCGATGGGGTTAGGATTGGTCTGTAATTGACTAAACCTTTTGCGATTATCCCTATTCGATCTAAAATGATTTTGTTTGTCTATTGTTTGAGCATATATGTGAATTATAACTCTTTCGTGCAATTTTATGACGTCTTACATTGTAAAATAGGATAGTTGAGTAACATGCTATAAAATTAGCCTCTTGCTGTAATTGTCTTGTTTTATATGTTGGGCATGAGACATGACATTGTATGAATATTCACCGGCCCAAAGGAAGGTAGATGTTTGTACATTGACATGGATTGTTGCAGTATTAAAATATGTGACAATTATTAGGTTGCCATGTGAACATTGAATTTGTCCAAAGATAAATCCATTGTTTGACAGGTCTTGTTGTCAATATTTATGTACTGGACCAAGTTGCCAATTACAGGTTAACACTTTTAGTCAAAAGATTAGGTGTTGATGTTGTGCCGGTTTCTTGTTGATGGATGCACAATAATATGAGTTACATTATTATTAAATATATATGCACATTATTTTGTGAGCTTACATTATTTTATATTCTCTGTTATTACAGTTAACATTTCAAGTATCATAGGTAATGTTAATGCAGTTCCTATGCTTAATGGAACTAATTATAAAGTCTGGAAAGAGAACGTTATGATTGTTCTCGGGTGCATGGATCTTGACATTGCACTTAGGGTCGCACGCCCCCCATCTCTTACAGCATCAAGTACTCTTGATGATAAAAGAGAGCTGGAAAAGTGGGAGCGTTCGAATCGTGTAAGCTTAATGATCATGAAACGTGCTATTCCAGAAGCATTTCGGGGCAATTTGTCGGAAGACAATGATGCTAAAGCATTCCTAGATGCACTTGAGAAGCGTTTTGAGAAAAACGAGAAGGCTGAAACAAGTACGCTTTTAGCTAAGCTTGTTTCACTCAAGTATAATGGCAAAGGGAATATTAGGGAGTACATTATGGAAATGTCTCATCTTGCTTCAAGACTTAAGGACCTTAAGTTAGAGCTGTCTGAAGAACTACTTGTCCATTTAGTCTTGATTTCTCTTCCTTCTCAGTTTGGGCAGCTTAAAATAAGTTATAACTGCCAGAAGGATAAATGGACACTTAATGAGCTTATATCTCATTGTGTTCAAGAAGAAGAGAGAATTAAGCATGATCGAACAGAAAGTGCTCATATGGCATCATCTTCCAAAGACAAAGAGAATAAGAAAAGGAAGAAGAAAGCTGTAGCTGTGGGTGCTCCTTCTCAATTGAAACAGAAAAAGTCTAACGGCTTGAACTGTTTCTTCTGTAGAGAAGAAGGACATCAAAAGAAAGATTGTCCTAAGTATCATGCATGGCGCGTGAAAAAGGGTACACTTCTCAACCTTGTTTGTTCTGAGGTTAATTTGGTTTCTACATCTAGACATACATGGTGGTTAGATTCTGGTGCTACCATTCACATTAGTATGTCTATGCAGGGTTGCCTGAATTGCCGAAAGCCGAATGATGCTGAAAGATACATTTTTTGTGGGCAATGGCGAAACAGTTGAAGTTGAAACTATCGGAGACTTTAGATTGTTACTAAAATCTGGACAGTTTTTGGACTTAAATGATACTTTTGTTGTACCGTCTTTTAGACGAAACTTAATTTCCATTTCAGCATTGGACAAATTTGGTTATTTTGGTTCATTTGGAAATGGAAAATTTAGTTTATCATTAAATTCAAATGTTATGGGTTCTGGTTTTTTATCTGTTTGTGACAATCTATACATGTTAGAAACTGTAGCTTCATTTAATGAAACCTTGCAAGTTAATTCAAGAGGTGCAAAACGTAAATTAACTAATGATGATTCAGCTCTGTTATGGCATAGACGTTTAGGTCATATCTCTCAAAAGAGAATTGAAAAGCTTGTGTCAAATGAGATATTAAGTCCTCTTGATATGACTGACTTTAATGTTTGTGTTAGTTGTATTAAAGGGAAACAAACGAGTGTAAGGAGATTTGAAGCTAACCGAGCGACGGAAGTCCTTGAATTGATACATACTGATATTTGTGGACCATTCCCTACAACAGCTTGGAATGGTCAACAATATTATATATCATTCATTGACGATTTTTCGCGTTATGCCTACATATATCTCATTCAAGAGAAGTCACAATCTTTGGACGTGTTCAAATCCTTTAAAGCTGAAGTTGAAAATCAGCTTGATAAAAAGATTAAGGCCGTCAGATCCGATCGTGGGGGTGAATATTATGGTCGGTATGACGGGTCAGATGAACAACGTCCAGGACCATTTGCTAAATTCCTAAGAGAATGCGGTATTGTTCCTCAGTACACCATGCCGGGTTCGCCTAACATGAATGGTGTTGCTGAAAGACGAAACCGCACACTTAAGGACATGGTAAGGAGCATGATTGCAAATTCAAGCTTACCAGAATCTCTTTGGGGTGAAGCACTAAAGACAGCAGCTTATATCCTTAACAGGGTACCTACTAAGGCGACGACTAACAAAACCCCATATGAGTGTTGGACAGGCCGAAAACCTGTATTAACACATTTACATGTATGGGGGTGTCCAGCTGAGGCAAGGCCATACAGGCCAAATGAAAAGAAATTGGACTCTAAGACTGTTAGTTGTTATTTTGTTGGATATCCTGAAAGGTCAAGGGGGTACAAATTTTATGATCCTACGGTAAAGACAATTTTTGAAACGGGAAATGCCCAGTTTTTCGAGGATATAGAGTGTGTGAGGAAAGATAAGGAAAACATTGTCTTTGAAGAAGAATTTGTTTCTATTCCTTTGGTTTCACTTGATTTTAATCAAGTGGATAATGAAAAGGACAATGTGCTTTCTGAACCTATTCAAGAAGAAATTCTGGAAGAACAAACTCAACAATCTCGAGAAACTATGCCATTACGAAGGTCCACTAGAGAAAGAAGGAGTACGATTTCAGACGATTATTACGTATTCTTACAAGAACATGAGGACATAGACGAAGTAAAAGATGACCCTGTCACTTTCAACCAAGTCATTAAGAGTTCTGATTCTCAAAAATGGATTGATGCCAAGAATGAGGAGTTAAAGTCTATGAAGGACAATGACGTTTGGGATCTCGTTACGTTACCTGCAGGTTCGAAACCCGTTGGTTGTAAATGGATTTTTAAATCTAAAAGGGATTCGAATGGTAACATTGAGAGATTCAAAGCACGTCTTGTTGCTAAGGGTTTTACTCAAAAGGAAGGCATCGACTATAAGGAAACTTTTTCTCCGGTATCTACGAAAGATTCCTTTAGAACTATAATGGCACTCGTAGCTCATTATGATTTAGAGTTACATCAGATGGATGTTAAGACTGCGTTTCTTAATGGCGACATTAATGAAACAATATATATGGTGCAACCCGAGTTCTTTGATTCTGATAATTCAAAGGACTTAGTTTGTAAACTGAAGAAATCCATCTACGGGCTAAAGCAAGCTTCCCGTCAATGGTATTACAAATTTCATCAAGCTGTTATCTCATATGGTTTTGAGGCAAATAAAGTTGATGATTGTATATACCATAAATTTAGTGGGAATAAAATTATGTTTCTGATTTTATATGTTGATGACATATTATTGGCATGCAATGATATAGGCTTATTGCACGACACTAAGAAATTTCTTTCAACGAAATTTGAAATGAAAGATCTTGGTGACGCTTCTTTTGTATTAGGAATTCAGATATATCGAGATCGTGGTCAAGGTATACTTGGATTATCACAAAAGAACTATATCGAGAAGGTTTTAAAAAGGTTTGGCATGCATGAATGTAAAGCAGGAGATACCCCTGTGGCTAAAGGAGACAAAATAGATAAAAGTCAATGCCCTTCAAGTGACTTTGAAGCCAAAGAAATGCAAAAGATTCCTTATGATTCTGCAGTAGGAAGCTTAATGTATGCTCAAGTATGCACGCGTCCGGATATAGCGTACATAGTTGGCATGTTAGGAAGATACTTGAATAATCCTGGATTGGATCATTGGAAGGCTGTAAAAAGAGTATTCAGATATTTACAAAGAACTAAGGAATATATGCTCACATATAAGAAATCAGATCAGCTTGAGATCATAGGGTACACTGATTCTGATTTTGCTGGATGCAAAGATGACTTGAAGTCAACATCAGGCTATATTTTCCTTTTAGCTGGAGGAGCTATCTCTTGGAAGAGTGCTAAACAGAAACTTACAGCTTCTTCAACTATGGCAGCTGAATTTATAGCATGCTATGAAGCATCTAATCAAGCATTATGGCTGAATAATTTTATTATGGGATTACAAGTCAAAGAGATCGAAAGACCACTTAAGATACTATGTGATAATCAGTCAGCTGTAATGTTCTCTAACAACAATAGGAGTTTCTCAAAGTCTAAGTTTGTAGACATCAAGTTTCTGGTTGTTAAGGAAAGAGTTCAGGATGGTCAAATATCTATAGAACACATTGGAACAGACTTCATGATAGCGGATCCGCTCACTAAGGGATTACAACCCAAGGTCTTTCATAAGCATGTTGCCCATATGGGGGTTGTATCTCTTAGAGATATTGAAGTTTAGTGGGAGTCTGTATGTTTTTTGGGATACTATTCTATGGATATTTGTAATATATATTTTGGTTTAATCATTTTGGTATTAATTTTGGTGTTCATTTAGTCCATTCTGGCTATTTTTATGGATCTCAATACAGTTTTTGTTGGACCAGTTGGAAATAGGCATGTTAAATCACATTACATGTAATTTCCATGCTACACATCCATATTTGATCTATGTCATTTGGTTATATTAATGCTTGTGATCATTGATCGGTTAAGCTACGATAATGATAACGAAAGCCGCTTTGGTTCTGCATTTGATATAATCAATGGACAAGATTGTTTGAATATATTCTTTTAGATAATAACAAAATTTGATATCATAAGGATAATGTATAATTGTTTAGTTCATAATTTAATCCAAGTGGGAGATTGTTAGAATTATATGGATTTATAATTCTAAAATGGATTTAAATTATTTGACTAAAGGTTATATATGTTATTATTATTAAGCTAAATCAATTTTAAGTGATTTATAAAGATTAAGGGATTTTGGAGTATATTGAAAGTAATATGGATAATTTATATATGTGTAGATACCTTAGGATAATTTTATATTTTGTGATGGTCAAAATAAAATTATCAAATAAAGCATATAAAATGGGTTATGGTCCCCAATTCACTCTCACCTACAATCCTTGGAGCCTCCATCGATCCATAGAGAGAGAAGAAGGTGATTGCTGAGTTTGGAAGATCAAAACACCCAATCTTCTGTGATAGACAGAGGATAATGGATCAAGGTATTTTTCTCACTCTAATAGTTTGCCTATAGTCTTCAACTAAAAGATTATGGATGATAGGTTTCTTCCTCTAATGATTTAGTTTGTATTCTAAGATTTATTCACTTAGTTTTTAGAATTGGATCTAACATAGCTCACATTCAGCGCCAATTGTGAATCGTCGAGCCTAACTGAAGGGCTTTACTATACACCACTTATTATCTTGATGGTTCACGTTTCTAGCTGGGATAAGTGTGCCCAAATTCGTAGTACCGAGATTTAAACTATACATCGACAATCTATTGTACATGAAATCCCCCAATGTCATTTGAAATTCTCGGAACTAATAATCTTCTCGTCTTCATCGATTAAGCTAAAGAAATACGCGGCAATTGGCCCGGGCCTCATCGGGGTGCCACGTCCGCCTGAAGAACAAGGCATGAAACCTTGGTCTTAAATCGATCAAGGATCGTTACCTATGGACGAGGAACGAAGAAGAAGAAAGTGAATCTCTTATTTATGTTTTTGTTAATTTTTAAGTTATTTATGTTTAGATTTTAGGTTGAAAAATCATTAAAAAAAATAATGAAAACAAAAGTTAATATTATTTTTAACAGATAAAAATGAAGAGACTAAATGAGTCAATTTTTTAAATTATACATGTTTAAAGAACTTTTTAAAGTTTATGTGTTTTTTATAAAGATAAATTAATTTATAAATCGACTAGAAATGTCATTACAAATAAGGACAGAAAACGGGTCCGACAAATAAAAATGCCAGAAAAAATAATTTCAAAAAAATTACATTAATGGTTTGCAATCCAGTCACTATGACTAAATTGAACATTGAATTCGGAATTGAGGGTGAGAAAAGGCGGATGTCTTCGAGAATAGGAAAAATATCAGCTTTGGAAGGATTCTTAAATGGCATCAATTACAGTCTTTGCGTCTGATTCAACGAGAATATTATTCCAAGAGTTATCGATTCCGATTTGGAGAGCCCTTCTTATAGCTTTGTTTCTGCTTGTGCTGCCGGGAGGTTAAATGTTTTAACTGATCAAAAGTGGATCTCCAAAATGGTTGCGGGAAATGAATCTCATGTTTTCTTGTCCTGATCCTTGATTATTCCTTCAAATAGTTTTCCTATTTTCTTTTCGTCCTAGAATCCTCGGGTGGTTCTCCTTGTATGTCATTTTTACAATTGAAATTTTTTCAAGTATCAGCACGACATTGTGAGATTGTAAAGCGAAGATATTCAGATTTTTTTAAACACAAATTCATTTCTTCGTTTCTAAAGATACCAACACATATTTGCTATAAGACTGCATACAAAAGTTTTTTTAAGGAGTAAGGTGATTAGCTTCAATGATGTATAGAAATCATGTGTTGAATCTATAAATATTTGAGTTATTTGGGAAATGAGTAATTCCTACCAAATTCCATATCTCATTTCTAGAATCACATAATAGCAAAACATGTTCAACAGTTCCGTTAACCTTCTTACAACATTGACAAATAGAATAATTAATAATCTTACGTTTAAAGCAATTTTCAGTTGTAGCAATAGCATTCAAACAACCTTTCCAAATAAAATTCTTAACCTTAAGAAGGACTTTGAGTCACTAGATTAATTTCTAGAGCCTAAGAGTAATAGTTATTGATGATGAGGGAATAACAATATTGTTCATTCATGTATACTAGCAAAATAAGAACTCAAAGAATAAACACCATTACTAGTACCATTCCAAACCAATCTGATCTCCTTCACAAAATTGACAAATAGGAAGTATAATTACTTCATTGGTAAATAAGTGATCAAAAATATGATTAAGTTTAGAGGGATTCGATTTATCGTCAATGTCAATTGCTTTGTTAATCTTGATTATTTTTTTTGGAAAACTGTTTAACACAATTTTATTAAGAAGTCAAAAGTGGAAGGGTTAAGAATTAAAACTAGACAAACTCTAGTTTTGATTATTATATGACAAACAAACGACCTTAGAGTTCTAAATGGTAGTGTGGTAAAATACTATCACCCTAAGAATGAAGATGAATAATATCAATCGCAGTGGAATGCATAACAATAGCGTAAAAGTAAGAAAAAAACGAAAATAACAACACAAGAATCTTACCCAAGTTCGGACCAACAATGTCATACGTCCTGATTTTGGAGAATCGATTCAATAGAGTTATAATAGGGAATACAAACTCTAACTCTCTCAATTTACAATCTATATATAGGCTTTTAGATTCATAATTAGAGTAAAGATCATGTGATATTTTTGACATCTCCACCATGATATGATATCGTGGTGAATTAGTTGATATTTCTATAATAATACGATTTGATTGACATCTTCACCATTATGTGATTTCATGCTTTTTTAAATCCAACAAATAATCGCACATATTTTCCTTCCCCTTTTTGTACATAACATTGAGACACACCAAATTGGGCCTCAAAACCCTAGGCCCAATTCCACAAATTCTCCACATTGCCTCTATGTCTATTGTTAAATGAATGATCCTCATCACAAAGAACACCTTAAAATTGATTCTCTTACTTCTCCGATTACGTTCCTACCTTTGTGACGTGAATTAAATCGTAACATTTCCGAAACTTGATTCCCATCACCACCTTTGTGGACATAACTATGGGATTCTCATCTGTGTGAACCTTCTCCACAACTACCGCTCCACTCGCTATGACATCTCAAATGTAGTGAAGCCGGATGTTGATGTGCTTTATGCGCTCGTGAAACATCGAGTTCTTGGACAAGTGTATGGTGCTTTGGTTATCGCAAAACAACTCCACTTTATCATGCTTCACCCCAAATTGACCCACGAGACCCTTCAACCAAAGTGCCTCATTGATGTCCTCCGTCACAACGATATAATCGGCCTCCGTCACAACGATATACGCGGCCTCCGTTGTTGAAAGGGCAACTACGGATTGTAATTGTGCCTTCCAACTTATCGAGCATCCAAATAGGGTAAACACATATCTTGTTAGGGACCTTCTCTTATCGAAGTCACCTACAAAATCAGAATCAACATATCCTCTCAGCTCATCATCACCTACACCCACCCATTTAAAATAAAGACCGACATCTAAGAATCCCCCAACATAAAAGAGAACCACTTCATCACCTCCCAATATTCTTTCCCCGGGTTCTCCATAAAGAGACTAACAAGACTAACCGCATGAACAAGATCGGGTCGCGTACATATCATGACATACATTAGGCTCCCGACGACACTCGCATATGTGGTGTTTCCTATTTTCACATTTTCCTCCTCGGTATCGATGATATCTTTTAGGAGTGGTTAAATGAGTAACTAATAGCATTTGAACCGCCTTAGCGTCAAACAATCTGAACTTGGCGACCACTTTTCAGAGGTAGCCACTTTGAGACACGAACAAGTAGCCTTTCTCTTGATCCCGCTCAATCACCATCCCTAAAATTTTCTTTAACAGCCTATATCCTTCTTCTCGAACACACTCCCTAGCAAACTTTTGACCTTGCAAACCTCTTTCTTGTTTCCTGATACGATCAACATATCATCAACGTATAACAATAGGAATACCTCGCAACCATCAACCCACTTTACATAGACACAATTATCGAAACTACTCATCACGAAACATGAACTCATCAAAGTGAAAATATCCTTGTCTGGAAGATTGTTTCAAACCATAAAGAGGGAATTTAAGAAGACATGCCTTTCCTTCATCACCGTGTTGGACGAACCCATTGAGTTTTTCCATGAATATCTTCTCCTCCAAGTTCCCATGAAGAAATATCTTCTTGTCTATTTGCTCGAGCTCCAAGTCAAACTGATTCATTAGAGCGAGCAACACGTGAATGGACGTGTGCTTCACTATCGGAGAGTAGATATCGTTAAAGTCGAATATTTTGCGTTGTGTGATGCCCTTAGCTACCAATCTTGCCTTAAACCTTGGCTTGTTACTACCCTCTACACCTTCTTTTCACTTGAACCAACCACTCTCTAATTCTTTAGTTTGTCCACCGAGTCCCACGTCTCATTTTTGTCAAGCGATGTCATCTCCTCCGGCATAGAACGCTTACATTTAGTTCTCTCCTTACTCTCCATCGCTTCTCTAAACAATCTGGGCTCTGAATCTTGTGCCTCATCTTCCACAAGGAATGCAAAATTCGCCAAATTGGAGTAGTTAAATCTCTCCGGAGCTTGAATTGTCCTGCGGTCTATATCTTGCGCTAACTGATAAGAGCTAAGGTTCTTGTTCGGATCTGCAACTTCCTCCTCTACACGTCCATCTGTTTCATCCTCTTCACTAGTCTCCTCCGTGTCTACTAATTCTTTAGTAATCCCTCCTAGGAACTCCATCTCAAATTTGGTTCTCTCTTTAGCGATTTCGTCAACTTCGACTGATTGTGTTACTCCATAATAGAACTTGGTTTCCCTAAAGACCACGTCACGGATAATGATGCACTTTTTTGTCTCTCATTCATTATAAAATAGTTTCCAACCCTTTACTCCCTTAGGGTATCCAATAGACATACACTTCTTCGCTCTCGGATTAAGCTTTTCATCTCATTGGTGTATGCAAGCCACGCACACAAATACCTTAAAGTTATCGAGTTTTGGAGGAGCATCATTTCAAACTTCTTCTAGTGTCTTGCATTCCAATATCGTCGATGAACAACAATTGATAACATAAACCGCAATATTAACCGCCTCACCCCAAAAACGGTTCGTAGGTAGGCCTTAAACAACATACACCGGACACGCTCAAGTAATGTTCTATTCTTCCCGGTGTAAGTCTCTACTATTTTCTTCCATTCATTGAACTTAGCAAATGCTTCATCCTTGTGCTTCAAGATGTATACCCAAACCTTGCACGAACCTTCATCAATGAAGGTAATAGATAAAGTACCGACCTCCACCTAGAGTTGCAGTCCTCGTCGGCCCCCACAAATCTGAGTAAACATAACTGAGTGTCTCCTGAGTCACTTCAACCGACCACCCAAACTTCACCCTTGTAGCTTTACCGTATACGTAGTTCTCACAAAACTCCACATCATCAAGTTTCTCCTTGCCAAAATAGACTCTCTTATTCAACTCCTTCAGACCCCTCTAACTCACGTGCCCCAATCTCTTATGCCATAGACTCATGGGCGATACATATTGAGGTTTTGTAAGTGCCGCCATATCACCAACCAAGATGTTGCATTGAAAGACATAAAGACTCTTCTCTCGTACGCCTCTCATTAATACTAGCGATCCCTTTATGACCCTCAATACGTTCTTCTCACCCTTCCATGAAAAACCATGTTGGTCTAGTGAGCCGAGAGATTAAATTCCTCTTAAGATCTAGGATGTGTCATACGTCCGTCAATACCCTCTCGATTCCATCATGCGTTTTCAAATGCACTATTCTGATCCCCATCACCTTGCAAGACTTGTTGTTACCCAATAAAACATCGTCCACCGAAGTCTTCTCATAGGTCTTGAACCTACTCTCGTTAGGTGTCATATAGAACGAACACCCGTAATTCATAATCCAACGTTTGTTGGACTAATTAGTGGAGACACCGAGAATATCCACACTTTCGTACCCATTCTCGACTTCTTGAACGATCGTTGCTTCTCCACTCTTCTTCCCGTCATTACTCAAATCTCGACAATCTCTCTTAAAGTGTCCCTCCTTGTCACAATTGTAGCACTTAGTAGATTTCTTCCCGAGAGACTTTGAACACCTCTTCTTCTTACTTTTATTGTCTTTCCTCTCGGTTCTTCCTCGAACCAAGGGTCCATCTCCACTTACATTGCTCTCTTCATTCTTCTTTTTTTGGTCCTTCGATCTCAACGCACTCATCACATCATCGAGGGTAAGCTCATCCCTCCCATGCTCGAGTATGTCTACGAACGTCTCATACAACTTTGGTAAAGAATTCAAAAGCATCGGCGCCTTATCCTCATCCTTGTATTTCTCCCCGATGTTTTCCAAATCAAGGAGAATCTTGACATAATCGTCGAGATGCGTCTTCACGTCCTTCCCCTTAGTCATTCTAAACTTGAAGAATCACTACTTGGTGTAGATCCGGGACGACAATGTCTTAGTCATATACAAAGACTCCAACTGAAGCCACACCTTTGTTGTCTTCGTTACACTAGTAATCTCTCGCAACACCTTATCACTAAGACTAAGAATCAATGTGTTATAGGCCCTTTACAACACCTCCATCTTTTTCTCTGCGTCCATCAAGGCTGGTAATTGTGATTCTCCCTTGAGTGCTTTAGCAACTCCCATGTGGCATAAGTGTGCCCTCATCTTCATCTTTTATAACCCAAAGTCCTCTATCCCATCGAACTTCTCGATATGAACCCTAGAAGTGACTCATCTTAAATCTTCAAAATAATTGATCGAATCAAGAAAACACACAAAAAAAATCGAATTGCGTCCGCCTTAGCCCAACTTGGCTTTAATACCAGTTTGTGGTGAAAAACTATCAACTTAAGAATGAAAGTGGAATAATAGCAACCGTAGTGGAATGCAAAACAATATCATAAAAGTAAGAAAGAACGAATTCTCAATATCAACCATATAAGTCAACCCCATCTCAAACCTTCACAATAATTGACCGAATCAAGAAAACTCACCAAAAAAATTCGAATCGCAACCGCCTTAGCCAAACTTGGCTCTGATACTAGTTTGTGATGAAAAACTATCACCCTAAGCATGAAAACGAAATAATAGAAACCGTAGTGGAATGCAGAACAATAGCGTAAAAATAAGAAAGAACGAAAATAACGACACAATAATCTTACTTAGGCTCGGACCAACAATGTCATGCGTCATGCTTTTAGAGAATCGATTCAATAGAGTTATAATAAGAATTACAATCTCTAACTCTCTCCATTTGTTCTAGGTTTTTAGTCTCACTCTCTTATCATTTATAATGTATATATAGGCTTTTAGAATTCAAAATTAGGGTACGCCCTTTATCTTGAAAAGCATTTAGTGCGAATCTATGTTAGGCTCGTGTCCACTCAACAAAACAAAATTATTTTTCTTCAACGGTGAGAATGTGACATCTCTTAAATTTTTTTAATTTAATTCATTATTTGCTTCTTTAATTCGTAAAAAATGAGATAAAATTTACGTTTATCCACTCATTTTATTTGTATTTTTCTTATTATTTTTTAAGTCAACACCAAATTTTTTTTCAAGCCCATCCTAACTCGAATCATGGATTCGTCCTTGAATATATATATAAATATATAAAGAAAAATCTAATTATCAAAATGGATTAAAAATTGAACTTTTTGTGACTCATGTTATGAATCTAAATCGAGCACACAACAAACAACAAGATCTAGAGAAGGGAGCCGAATTGTAATCTTAGTCAGAGAATCGCATAGGCAGAGGCAGAGGCCTGTCCCGGGACCGGAGAATCACGTAGGACTAATGAATTATTTTCCTATATGATGCATGATAGGTTGAAGAATAAAATGAAAAAATTACAAAAAAAAAAATATCTAAATATAAATGACAAATTAACATTAACGAGTGACCATAACGTTTTAATTATTTTTAGGTTTTGTTGGAGAAAGGAGATACATGTATCAAATATGCATCTACAATAATATAACCTTCAAAATCTACTCATAAGATTAAATTCAAAATTATTATTTAGTCCATAAATTAATTATTCATTAAATTGCTTTTTATCTACTACAGTAAATCATGGTGATTCTATAATTAATTATTAAATATATGTAAAACATATAAATATATTAATCATTCAATGTACTCATATATTTAAAACATAATACACTAATAAGATGTTACAATGTCAATAACTAGTTATAATATCATTCTTATTAATATATATCTATATATATATATATCATTTAATTAATATTAAAATAAAATAAACGGTTTTATCTTTTCAAAATAATTATTATAAAATATAAATATTATATTACTTTACTATTATTGCAATTGTTTTTTAAAAGGTAACTATTTCATTAATTCATAAATACAAGATAGATTAAACTAGTATTTGTGATGTATTAACAAATCCACAAGTTACACACATAATTTAATACAAGTAATGCATGATATAATATATCTTACACTAGTAAAAAAAACATATTCAAAATTGAAACATCTATGTAACATATTTAAAGTTGAAACATTGAATGACTTTTATGTACAAAATCAAAATGCCAACTAAACAAAGAATTTTAAGCAATGTTATTGAGATGTATCACTGGGAACTAAAAATAAATAATTCCAGATTTCACGCTCTTGTGATATAATAAGGCGACATAACCACTCATTCAAATAGTTAACAATAATGTTGGATACTTTTAACACATACATGAGAATGGTAAACTACATAAAGGTTCAATGCTAAGTTAATTTTAAGCCATAACTTAATAAACTTGATACATTTAATATTTCTCTAAGCCTTTAGATGCATATTAGTAGAGGAAATATGAAATGCTGAATAATAAAGAATCATATTCTTTTGAGACTTATATATATGTAAAATAATAAAGAATCATATTCCTTTGAGACTTATATATCTGTAAAAGTTTTAACATACCATAAGTTTAAATTTAATGAATATGAATCCAATGCACCTAGTAATGTGAATAAGACTAAAACAGTAAAACATTAATTGATCAATTGATCTCCTCTTGGCCCTAGCGGCAACAAGAGGAGGGAGTTTAAGCCCGTCAGACGACAAGTTTTGCGCATGGTTAAATGACGAAGTGTGTTTACGAGTTATTTGTTTAACCCCTTGTGACCACATTTTATCCCATCTTCTAGCCTAACGACAACAAGAAGTGGATATTCCCAATCTCCTTGAGAGGTCCTGGGTTCGAACCCGTCATATGACAAATTTTACGTCCGATTAAATGGTTAAGTATGTTTACGGGTTATGTACTTAACCTTGTAATCAATTTGTCATAGCAATCTTTTCAGTTGCTGTGATCTTTCTAGCGAGTGCAATAACCTATATTAATTTTTCCAGTAGATATCTAAATAATAATACAAATTCAATCTTATAAAACTGTGACATTTCTATGTGAGATTAATGAATTACAAAAATATGATTCAATGAGAGGGAGAGAATTCTTGTAAATAGACTAATAGAGTTAGGATAATTAAGCAAATATGTATAAGAGTATGAAATGTTTAAGCTAACATTTTAGGACATGTAGCCATAGTTAATGACAGATCTCATTTTTAACAAAAATAACAGGATTATAATTAATACATTGAGCAAGTTGGAGAATATCAATGGACTTGCTTACTTCAATGTTGGGCAAACGATAGAAAAATGGTTAATTATTGAAGTAATCATCGAGCCTCACCTCCCAATGTTTTCTATTATATTTTTGCGGCACAAATACGTGTCGGCATATTAGAGTTGGTAAAACTAATATTTATTGTAGTTTATTTTTCTTATTTCACCCGTAAAATTTATAATTCTTATTTTCATAATACTGAAGATTCTCATTCTCAGTCAGCTGCATAGACTCCATGATGTCATTTCTTATTGTTGGGTTCTCACCAGATAGTCATCAAAAAGACACACCAGTTTATAAAACTGCAGCATATATATGTTGGTGTGATTTTGAGTCGAGGAGCAAATAATCATATTCCCCGTTTGCCAACATAGGCATCATATTGTCTCCATTAGGAGTTGGTTTGGACGCAAAATAACGTGTTTCATATGTCGACACGATAACCAACTCTAAGTAAACATAACACAACATACAAGTGTAAACACGAGTTAACACGACACAAATAAACATGTTGACAAAAGTTATCATGACTCGAATAGGCCTCATTGTATTTTCAAGGCATGATATGACACGTATAAAATGAGTTTCGACACGACACGATACAATTAAAATTTCAATACGATGTTGAGGCACGATGCACATCTTTAATCTCATCCGCAGCTACATTCATTTATCGTTCAAATTTAAAAATCATGAAAACCATATACATCTCATTTATGGACACAAACTAAGTTGATTGCGTGTTATACATATGATTTTTCATATCAGCTATTTTGCAATGTCACACGATCAACAACATCTGAGATTTTGAAGTTTTCACACTTGTTGTCGATAAGGTTGGATATCTTTGTGTGTGCTTCTTTACTATTATCTTGATTCATTCCGGTCTGAATTTGGTTTTTAAGTGATATGTTACTAATTTCTTTACTATTATCTTCAATGATCAAATGAAACTTTAATGCATAAATTATTTGAAACCCAGGCATTGTTTTTTTCAAAATAACTAATAAACCATAAACCTTCCAACCTAGGAGTGGGACCTTTCCCACCAAATAAAAAAAAAACAACTTCACCCTTAAATCTAAAAAAATATTTCTTTCATTACATCTTCTCTCTTTTATTTGCATTTTCTCTCAATCCCCTCTCATGGAGGCAGTGATAGCGCCTTCTCTGGATTTTACGAATTCAATTAGGTTTGTCGGAGACCGCCAATCCACTCCTCATCATATGTGTAGTGGCAGGTGTTTTTCTCACTCTCATTTTTTGCTTATTTCTCCCTTCAAATCTATAATTATTATTTTTCGAATACTGAAAGTCTCCCCTCAGTCGGCATCATCGAGACATTTGTGATTGTTGCGATTTCGCAAGAGAGTCAACTAGAGGACTTTCTATGTCATCATCACTGCAGCCTATGCTGTTGTGATTTCGAGAGGGGAACAAATTATCATCTCCCCCTTCTTCCAACGTCAGCATCATGATGTCCACATTATGAACTAGTTTGGACCCCAAACGTGTCCAATATGTCACGATTATTCTGGGTGACAACCTGACATGGAGACTCATCTAGAGGTGTAGTACGTAGGAGTAGAGCTAGACATCGTGCATAAACAGTCGTATTCGACTCGGGCAAGTCGTGTTATCCTCTAAATTGTGTCGTGTCATGTCGTGTTATTTCTCAATATTATTATGCGTGTTGTGTCGTGTCTTATAACTCACTCAAAATATTATGATTCACAGGCTCTTTCGTGTCCATGAATTTATTTGTGTCATAATAATTCGTGTTTAAATTCGTGTTCCGTGTTATTATGACTAAAGTTGGTTATCATTTTGATTCAATCGTCGTGTCGATACCTTTTCATGTGTATCATTTCTTATCTTGACACACTCATATTAATTATTTATTTTTATATATATATAATTAAATTGTAAGTAAAAATTATAAAATATGATAATCAATTAATTTATTTATTCTAGTTTAAAAATTTTAAATTAATTTAATAAGTTAAATGTGTTATTTAAAAATTAATTAATATTTTAAATATGCATATATAAATTTTAACATATAATTTTATAAATAATAATTTAAATTTCAATTATTTAAAATGTATTTTAAAATATTTTTTTATTCAAACATTTTCTCTCTTTTATTTACCTTTCATATCTCAATCCCTTCTCATGAAGGTAGTGATAACACCTTCTCTGGATTTTACGAATTGAATTAGGTTTTCCGGAGACCGTCACCCCAATCCACTCCTCATCATATGTGCTGTGGCGGGTGTTTTTTTCCCTCTTTTTTTTTTCTTATTTCTTCCTTCAAATCTATAATTTTTATTTTCCGAACATTGAAAGTCTTCCCTCAGTCGGACATCATCGAGTCATTTGTGATTATTGCGATCTCGCAAGAGAGTCAACTAGAAGACTTTCCGGGTCATCATCACTGAAGCTTATGCTGTTATGATGTTGTGATTTCGAGATGGGGAACAATTTATCACCTTCCCCTTCTGCCAACGTCATCATCATGATGTCTAGTTTGGACGCCAAACAACATGTCCAATATGTCACGATTATTCTGAGTGGCAACCTAACCTGGAGACTAATCTAGAGTTGTAGTAGAAGTAGAGTTGGACATTGTGCATAAACTGTCGTTTTCAACTCGGACAATTCGTGTTATACTCTCAATTGTGTCGTGTCATGTCTCAATCTTATGCGTGTTGTGTCGTGTCTTAACTCACTCAAACTATTATGATCCACAAGCTCTTTCGTGTTCATTAGTTTATACGTGTCGTGATAACTCGTGTTTAAATTCGTATTTCGTGTTATTACGACTAAAGTTGGTCATCATTTTGACTCAATCGTCGTGTCGATCTTCGTTTTCATTTGTATCATGTCTTATCTTGACACACTCATGTTAATTATTTATTTGTATATATATATATTAAATTATATTATTAGTAAAAATTATAAAATATATTTATTAATTTATTTATTTATTCTAGTTTAAAAAATATAAATTAATTTAATAATTTAAATGTGTTAATTATGTTATTTAAAAACTAATTAATATTTTAAATATTCACATATAGATTTTAACATATAGTTTTATAAATAATAATTTAAATATCAATAATTTAAAATGTGTTTTAAAATATTTTTTTCATTCAAACCTCTTATCTCTTTTATTTGTATTTCCTATCTCAATCCCCTCTCATGAAGGTAGTGATAGCACATTCTCTGGATTTTACGAATTGAATTAGGTTTGCTGGAGACCGTCACCCCAATCCACTCCTCGTCATATGTGTTGTGGCGGGTGTTTTTTTCCCTCTCTTTTTTTCTTATTTCTTCCTTCAAATATATAATTTTTATTTTCCGAATACTGAAAGTCTTCCCTCAGTCGGACATCATCGAGTCATTTGTGATTATTGCGACCTCGAGTCATTTGTGATTATTGCGATCTCGCAAGAGAGTCAACTAGAAGACTTTTCGGGCCATCATCACTAAAGTTTATGCTGTTATGATGTTGTGATTTCGAGACGGGGAACAATTTATCACCTTCCCCTTCTACCAACGTCATCATCATGATGTCTAGTTTGGACGCCAAACAACATGTCCAATATGTCACGATTATTCTGAGTGGCAACCTGACCTGGAGACTAATCTAGAGTTGTAGTAGGAGTAGAGTTGGACATCGTGCATAAACTGTCGTTTTCAACTCGGGAAGTCGTGTTATACTATCAATTGTGTCGTGTCATGTCTCAATCTTATGTGTGTTGTGTCGTGTCTTAACTCACTCAAACTATTATGATCCACGGGCTCTTTCGTGTTCATTAGTTTATACGTGTCGTGATAACTCGTGTTTAAATTCGTGTTTCGTGTTATTACGACTAAAGTTGGTCATCATTTTGACTCAATCGTCGTGTCGATGTCCGTTTTCATTTGTATCATGTCTTATCTTGACACACTCATGTTAATTATTTATTTATATATATATATATATATTAAATTATATTATTAGTAAAAATTATAAAATATATTTATTTATTTATTCTAGTTTAAAAAACTTAAATTAATTTAAATGTGTTAAATATGTTATTTAAAAACTAATTAATATTTTAAATATGCATATATAAATTTTAACATATAATTTTATAAATAATAATTTAAATATCAATTATTTAAAATGTGTTTTAAAATATTTTTTCATTCAAACCTCTTATCTCTTTTATTTGCATTTCCTATCTCAATCCCCTCTCATGGAGGCAACACCTTCTCTGAATTTTACGAATTCAATCAGGTTTGTCGGAGACCGTCACCCCCAATCCACTCCTCATCATATGTGTTGTGGCAGGTGTTTTTTTCCTTCTCTTTTTTTTTCTTCTTATTTCTCCCTTTAAATCAATTTTTATTTTCAGAATACTGAAAGTCTTCCCTCAATCTGTAGGAATTTTCTTTAGTCCTAAATTCATGATTCTAAACAAATACATATTAGATTTCTTTTCAGGCTTTAATCTATAATCTTATAGATCGATAATATCTAACATGAATGAATCACAATCCTAATACATAAATTTCTCTATGTCCATAAGTTGATTAAACAAGCGGAAGCGTACCTGAATTCATGATGAAGATCTTTGAGTTTGGGTTTGCTCTTCCGATTCTACAAGCGGTTTTCTCCCTTCTTCTCTCTTACGATGGAGGTTAATGAGAAAATGAAAACTGACGGACTTGTGAATCGGGGAACCACAACCCTTTTATATTTATTTATTTATTTATTATTTAACCATCATAAATAATAAATAAATTGACGGTTTCTACACATAACCGTTCCGTACTATTAATTATATTAATTATGTGACTTATTCAATAAAAAATAATAAATACTTAATGATCACTTTATTTTTATTGAATTCCAAATAAAAAAAATAGCCCAAACACATTATTTATATTTATTAGTTCAATAAATCTAACAATCTCCCACTTGGACAATATATTCAAATAACATAACACCCATTTGAGCAGTATGCTCCAAAAAGACCTTGGGTGGTAATCCCTTAGTTAGCGGATCCGCAATCATAGAGTTTGTACCAATATGTTCTATATATAAATGACCACTCTGAACTCTTTCTTTAACAACTAGGAACTTGATGTCAATGTGCTTTGACTTAGTTGAACTCCTATTGTTGTTCGAATACATGACTGCTGATTTATTGTCACAGAATAACTTTAGTGGTCTTTCAATTCCTTTCAGAATCTTTAGCCCAGTGACAAAATTCCGCAGCCACATTCCATGATTGGATGCCTCATGACATGCTATAAATTCAGCGGCCATAGTGAAAGAAGCAATGAGTGTTTGTTTAACACTTTTCCATGAGATTGCTCCTCTAGCAAGCATGAAGATATAACCTGAAGTGGATCTCCGACTGTCTTGGCATCCAGCAAAATCCGAATCTGAATATCCAACGATCTCCAGTTGGTCCGATTTCTTATATGTGAGCATGTAGTCTTTAGTTCTTTTCAAATAACGCATAACCCGCTTGATTGCTACCCAGTGATCCATACCAGGGTTACTCAGATATCTGCCTAACATTCCGACAATGTATGCCAAATCTGGTCGAGTACAGACTTGTGCATACAACAAACTTCCTACTGCAGATGCATAAGGAATTTTCTGCATTTCTTTAACTTCAAGATCATTCTTAGGACATTGTTGAAGACAAAATTTGTCTCCTTTAACAACGGGGGTGTTTCCTGATTTACAATCCTGCATGCCATATCTCTTTAGTACATTTTCAATGTAACTCTTTTGTGACAATCCAAGTATACCTCGAGAACGATCTCGATGTATCTGAATTCCTAATACAAAAGAGGCATCACCAAGATCTTTCATTTCAAACTTAGTTGAAAGAAATCTTTTAGTTTCATGCAGTAAGCCTGTATCATTGCTAGCGAGCAATATATCATCAACATATAAAATCAGAAAAATATGTCTGCTCCCACTAAATTTGTGGTATACACAATCATCAATTAAATTACTCTCAAAACCAAAGGAGATAATAATTTCATGAAATTTGTGATACCATTGACGAGAAGCTTGCTTGAGACCATATATGGATTTCTTTAGTTTACAAACCATTTTGTTTGGATCTCCCACCACAAAATTTTCTGGTTGGTTCATAAAAATTGTTTCATCAATGTTTCCATTTAGAAACGCAGTCTTAACATCCATTTGGTGTAGCTCAAGATCAAAATGCGCCACTAATGCCATGATCGTCCTAAAAGAGTCCTTTGTCGAAACAGGGGAAAATGTTTCTGTAAAATCAATACCTTCCCTCTGAGTGAAACCCTTTGCAACAAGATGTGTCTTATATCTTTCTACATCACCCTTTGAATCCTTTTTGGTTTTAAATATCCATTTACAACCAATAGGTTTCGCACCTTCAGGTAATGAGACTAGATCCCAAACGTCATTGTCTTCCATAGACTTAATTTATTCATTCATGGCAATAATCCATTTATGAGAATTAGAACTATGCATTGCTTGATGTAAGTTGATAGGATCATCTTCCATCATTTCAACGCTATCCTCATGTTCTTGGAGAAATACAATATAGTCATCCGAAATAGCATTTCTCCTTTCTCTCGTGGATCTCCGTAATGGCATTTGTTCTTGAGGTTATTGAGTTTGTTCTTCAGGAATGTTTACCTCATTTTCAATGGGAAGATTTGTATTATTGTCTTGAAGTTCTGGAATTGCTTCTTGATTAATATCATAAATAAATTCATGATTATCATCAGTAGCAATTATAGGAATTTGAACAAATTCCTCTTCAAATACAAATTCCTTAGTATTTCTCCCCTCAAACTCAATATCCTCAAAGAACACTACATTTTCCGTCTCAAAAATAGTTCTGTTCGTGGGAACAAAAAACTTATAACCCCTTGATTTCTCATAATATCCAATAAAGTAACAACTAACTGTTTTGGAGTCCAATTTCTTTTCATGAGGCTTATAAGGCCTTGCTTCTGCTGGACATCCCCAAATATGAAAATGCTTTAGGATTGGCTTTTTACCGGTCCAAAGCTCATAAGGAGTTTTAGTTGTTGCTTTAGTTGGAACTCTATTGAGAATATATGCTGCAGTCTTTATTGCTTCTCCCTAGAGAGATTCCGGTAAAGTAGAATGAGAAATCATGCTTCTTACCATATCTTTAAGAGTTCTGTTTCGTCTCTCAGATACACCATTCATGCGAGGAGAACCTGACATAGTGTATTGAGGTACAATTCCACATTCCTCTAGGAATTTAGCAAATGGTCCTGGACGTTGTTCTCCTGATCCATCATATCGACCATAGTATTCACCACCACGGTCAGATCTGATAACTTTAATTCTTTTACCAAGCTGATTTTCTACTTCAGCTTTGTATGCCTTAAACACGTCCAGTGTTTGGGACTTCTCACTAATGAGATAAAGGTAGCCATATCTTGAATAATCATCTATGAACAAAATAAAATATCGTTGACTATTCCAAGAAGCCGTAGGGAATGGCCCACAAATATCAGTATGAATGAGTTCTAAGACGTCTGTAGTTCTGTTGACACCCAATTTCCTTACGTTTGTTTGCTTTCCCTTAATACATCCAATACAAACCTCAAAATTGGAAAAATCAAGAGAATCAAGAATTCCATCATTTACAAGCCTTTCAATTCTGTGTTTAGATATATGACCTAAACGCTTGTGCCAAATTGATGCAGAATTCTCAGTTGTTAATTTTCTTTTAGTACCGCGATTACTTGTATGCAAAGTTTCATTATATAAGGCAATTGTATCAAATAAATATAGATTATCATAAACTGACAAAGAACCATTTGCAATAATATTTGAATTTAAAGAAAGACTAAACTGACCATTTCCAAATGAACAATAATAGCCAAATTTGTCCAAAACAGAAATAGAAACCAAATTCCGTCTAAAAGACGGTACAACAAAAGTGTCTTTCAAATCCAAATAAAAACCAGTTCTTAATAATAATCTAAAATTCCTAATAGCCTCAACTTCAACTGATTTGCCATTGCCCACAAAAATGAATCTTTCATCATCACTTGGCTTTCGGCAGCTCAGGCAACCCTGCATAGAAACACTAATGTGAGTAGTAGCACCAGAATCTACCCACCAAGTGTGACTCGGTACTGAAGTTAAATTAACCTCAGAGCAAACTAAAGTAAGAGATTCACCTTTCTTTGCACGCCATGCGTGATATTTAGTGCAGTCCCTCTTCAAGTGTGTGGATTGCCGACAAAAGAAACAACTAAATTCCTCATTTTCTTTAGTTTGTTGTTTCTTTTGCACGGGACCACCTGCAACTTCTTTAGGGTTCTTCCTTTTATTATTTTTATCTCTGAAATTACTTCCTGAAGCCAAATGAGCACTTTCCGTCCGATCTTGCTTCAATCTCTCTTCTTCTTGCACACAATATGAAATTAACTCATTAAGAGTCCATTTCTCCTTCTGACAGTTATAACTGACCTTAAACTGATTAAACTGTGCAGGAAGAGAGATCAAAACCAAATGCACGAGCAATTCATCAGAAAGCTCTAATTTTAGTGCTTTTAGTTTTGAAGCAAGGTGAGACATTTCCATTATGTACTCCCTTATGTTTCCTTTTCCCTTATACTTCATTGAGGTCAAACTCGCAAGAAGCGTGCTTGTTTCAGCCTTATCGTTTTTTGCAAAACGTTTCTCAATTTTCTCAATGAATTCCTTAGCATTAGTGACTTCAGAGATATCACCCCTAAACGTTTCTGGAATTCCTCGTTTAATGATCATTAGACACATGCGATTTGATCTTTCCCATTTTTCAAGGTCCTGTTTTTCAACAAGGGAACCTTGATCCGTAATAATGGGTCGATCAATCTGAAGCGCAAGGTCTAGATCCAAACACCCGAGGATAATCAAAACATTATCCTTCCAATCCTTAAAGTTATTTCCATTCAGTATAGGAATAGAATTGACATTGGCAGATATTGTAGATGCGGAAGCATTAACTGAAATTAAACAAAAAATACTATGAACACATTTTTCACATCTTGATTAATAAATTCACATTGAGATTTTTCCATCAAAAAAAAATATCTAGCACAACATTAATATTTAGTCTTTGGACAGAAATATTAACTTGTAAGTGATATTTTGTGCAATGATCAAATACTGACAATAAATCCTGTCAAACAATGATTCTATCTTTGGATTGAATTATTGTTCACATGGAACCGAATAATCGTCACATATTCATCATCACAGGTACTTCTGTAATTCCCGACAATATTAATCTATCTTTGGACCGATATAATATCCGCATGAATTACAGACGTACTTATCATTTAAAATCTATATACCGAATCAACATTCATAAGATAGATTACCTTGGTAATATGTTGTTTCAATTGATTAGTTAGAATAATAAACTCCTTAAATCTCAAAAGCCTAATTGAATTTATTAATTAAATTCTTAATTCCTTAAATTCTTAATTGTTTTCTTAATATTATTTTATTCTTTCATAATATTATGAAAAGAAAGAGATATATAACCCGTATATATATTTTAAATATAATTCTTTAAAAAAAATATAATTCTTTAATTATATTTTTTATGTTCCAAATAAAATAAATATATATCACATAATAAACATAATAATTAACTATTTTATATATATTCAATAATATATATCGGTTACAGTTTTCTGTAAATATATTTAATAATATATATATCGGTAAATATATTTAATAATATATATATCGGTTATTTTCTGTAAATATATTTAATAATATATATCGGTTTCATAGATTTAATAATATATATATCCTCTTAATTCTCTTAATTATAGGTGATGTGATTTATTTATAATAAAATATTTATTTATTAAATAAATAATTAAATTTTTGAACTTTTCAAAACTTAATCTTTAATTTATTATTTAAATAATAACGGTTAGACTTAGTCCTGAATTTAATTATTTATTTAAAAAAAAAAATAATAACCAGAATCGCAAACCCAAAAAATCATTATCCAAACCCAAAAAATCATTATCATCATCTTTAGTACGATATCTGAATTCATGATTTAATCATAATATGATATCATAAAAAAAATCTTAATATCAACAAACTAACATAGAGATTGGCTCTGATACCAATTGTAGGAATTTTCTTTAGTCCTAAATTCATGATTCTAAATAAATACATATTAGATTTCTTTTCAGGCTTTAATCTATAATCTTATAGATCGATAATATCTAACATGAATGAATCACAATCCTAATACATAAATTTCTCTATGTCCATAAGTTGATTAAACAAGCGGAAGCGTACCTGAATTCATGATGAAGATCTTTGAGTTTGGGTTTGCTCTTCCGATTCTACAAGCGGTTTTCTCCCTTCTTCTCTCTTACGATGGAGGTTAATGAGAAAATGAAAACTGACGGACTTGTGAATCGGGGAACCACAACCCTTTTATATTTATTTATTTATTTATTATTTAACCATCATAAATAATAAATAAATTGACGGTTTCTACACATAACCGTTACGTACTATTAATTATATTAATTATGTGACTTATTCAATAAAAAATAATAAATACTTAATGATCACTTTATTTTTATTGAATTCCAAATAAAAAAAATAGCCCAAACACATTATTTATATTTATTAGTCCAATAAATCTAACACAATCGTACAACATTGAGTCATTTATGATTGTTGCGATCTCGCAAGAGATTCAACTAGAAGACTTTCTAGGTCATCATCACTGAAGCCTATGTTGTTGTGATTTCGAGACGGGAACAAATTATCATCTTCCCCTTCTTCCAACGTCAGCATCAAGATGTCTACATTAGGAACTAGTTTGGACGCCAAACAACGTGTCCAATATGTCACGATTATTCTGAGTGGCAACCCGCCTAGAGACTCATCTAGAGGTGTAGTAGGAGTAGAGTTGGACATCGTGCATAAACAGTCGTTTTCGACTCGGGCAAGTCGTGTTATACTCTCAATTGTGTCGTGTCGTATCATGTCAAAATCTTATGCATGTTGTGTCGTGTCTTAACTCACTCAAAATATTATGATCCACAGACTCTTTCGTTTCCATTAGTTTATTCGTGTCGTGATAACTCGTTTTTAAATTCGGGTTTCGTGTTATTACGACTAGAGTTGATCAATATTTTGACACAATCGTCGTGTCAATACCTATTTTCATTTGTATCATGTCTTATTTTGACACACTCATGTTAATTATTTATATATATATATATATATATTAAATTATATTTTTAGTAAAAATTATAAAATATAATTATTAATTTATTTATTTATTCTAATTTATAAAACTTAAATTAATTTAATAAGTTAAATGTGTTAAATATGTTATTTAAAAACTAATTAATATGTTAAATATACATACATAAATTTTAACATATAGTTTTATAAATAATAATTTGAATGTCAATTATTTAAAGTCGACTCAATAAATCTCCACCTTGACTTAAATATTCTCATTTTTGTAAACCATTGTGTAGTTTCAGAACCGAATACAGTTTCTTCGTAGGTGAATGGTTCTGACATATTCACCTTCTTCAGAATGGCAATCTCAACGGTTGTTTTGCTCCTATTGATAACTTCAGCAACCCCATAAGGCCTATCGTTTTTGTAGAACCCGCATCTTGATCTTCCATATAATCTTTCTTCCAGAATGACAATCTCAATTGTTGTCTTGCTTCTACCGCTAACTTCAGTAAGCCCATAAGCCATGTCGTTGTATTAGAGTTCGCATCTTGATCTGCCACATTATCTTCTCCTCCAGAATGACAATCTCAATGGTTGTTTTTGCTCCTGTTGACAACTTCAACGACCCCCATAAGCCTTGTTGTTTCAGTGAAGCCCGCATTTTCATCTGTCACATTATCTTCTCCTCTAGATTGACAATCTCAATGATTGTTCTACTCCTACCAATAACTTCAGCAACACCATAAGCCTTGTCGTATTAGTAGAGCACGTATCTTGATCTGCCACATTATCTTCTCCACCGGAATGACAATATCAATGGTTATTTATGCTCCTATTAACAACTTCAGTGACCCCCATAAGCCCTGTTGTTTCAGCAAAGCTCGCATCTTGATTTGCCACATCGCACTCTTCTTTTGAACTTGTTGTCTTGATTCTTACTACTGTCATCTCAATTGAAAGAACAAACAATCGAATAACCTAAAGCTCTGATACCAGTTTGTTGTAACGGAACGCGTGGGATGACGTAATCAACAAAGAACGACACAGATTTTAACGTAGTTCACCAAGATAAAACTTGGCTACGTCCACCAGAAAGAGAGAATATTATTAGTAGATCAGAACAAAGATTACAACCGTATAAAGTAGGGTTATGACACGAGTTTATATAACACTCGGTCCCCCAAAACCCTAACAGTTACAGAACTGAGACTGGTGAAAACGATGCTCTCAAGCCAAAGACTTCAACTTTCTGAAGTGCACGACTGCACCTTTAAATAGTCTTCAACTAGGTCAACACAATATTTTGGTAAATAATCTCCAAAATATTATCATAATACTTTCCTAGTTATATTACCATAATAAAAGATCATATTCTTTTATTGTTAATCTTATTTCCTTAAATCAAGATTACACACCAAAAAGATATACTTTTTTTTTGTTCAATATTCTCTTTCATTGCCTCATCAATTCAAGACATCTCAACATAACTTCCCTATACTTAAATAATATATGTCCAATATATTTTAGTGCCAAATAATTAAAATTATTGAAAATGATAATTCTGATACTTGTTAAGTATGATATTCACTTTGTTCCTCTTATGAGAGTGAGAGGGAATAGAGAGTAAAGAAGAAACGGTAGCAGAGGATCCTGAATGAACAAGTATGTGATCACTTCAAAATGTATAAACACTTAATTAAAACATTCAGTTATTTTATTTAAATAACTCAAACATTGTCTCACTTTTCTTTTATTATTACTTAATTCATTAATTAAAATATTAAAATATTTTATTTATATATATAAATACTCTTTAAACTTTTTTTATCAAAAAAATATTCTCAATTCTTCAAAATCATCACAAATTATTTTTTTTTCTTTTTATTCAAATAATTTCTTTCGAACAGGCCTGGATAATAAAGTATGAAAATGAGTTGTCCATATTATTTTATCCTAGCATATGAATATTTTGTATGTGTTTTACAGACAGATGGTCCTTTATGTGCTTTACACGTGTATGCTCTTAAAGAGATGTTGATTGTCACTATTCGGATCAAATCCTATTTGACTTTTCTACATGAATAACTCAAGTTTTCTCCCCCATAATTTCCAAACAAATGAAAATATTAAATTGATAACTGGAAATTTTGAAATAAAAGAATGGACTAATTAAGGACATCTGAAACAAGTTATAATCATAACTAAATATTAATCAAGATCATGCATTGCAATTTTCATAATTTTACTTGAAGCTCTATCTTTTCTCAAATAATATTCCAGAAGTACTGTTAATGAATTACCATGCTTTTTCATAATTTAATTTCAAAATTAAGAGTGTAGACACCCATTTCTATAATAAAAATATTAGAAATGAATTTGGTAAGCAATTATAATTTTTTTAATAAACTACCAAAGAGTCTAATTTAATTAAAATATTAATTCAAAAACATTATTGAAGGATACCCTATTATAATTTTTTAATTACCTCAAAAAATAACACACAAAACAAAAAAAAAGTTATTAACAAAACAAAATTTATATAACATTTTCAAATAAACCAAAAAGAAATCAAAATAATAAAAAATAATAAAACTATTCAAAGAGCTCAGAGTGGAAGAACTTTTCTTTATTTTGTAATGCTCTACTATTAAATTATGAGTCTCCACTAATAGGGTGGAAGAACTTTTCTTTATTTTTTCATATATATTTTGTAAAACATGTAAAAATGTAGTTGGGAAAGTATTAAGTATTAGTAATATATTAATTAGATGGTGCTCAAATTCAAATCCTGATTAGAAATGTGAATTTTTAAAATAAATTAAGATTGACTATAACTTGTTTCATAACTAAAATTGGCTGGCAATCTTGGATATATATTTGAATAATAAAAAAAATAAGATTAGAAATAGATAAAGGAAATAAATAAATAAATAAATAAAAAGTTGTCCTAGAACAAGTGAACAAAATATATGACATGTAAGAAATTTCCTGGAAATTTCCATTGGACCCTACATTGTCTTTTTCTTGTCCTTCTCCCACTTTTGATTCTTCAAATCTAATGTCATTTATTTACTTAGAACTTAAATTGGGTTGCTAACTTATACTATCTCTTAAAATTGAAGGGCTTTAGTAAAAAAAGGTTGACCCCTCTTCTAACATGAACTCTTGCTTTCCCTTTTTTTAAATAATAAAATATGTGTTACATACAAATTTAGTGATAAATTGTATTTATAATGTTTTCTTAAAAAAATTGGATCTGAAATATAAACATTAATCTATTTGACAAATCAAATTATCTAACTAGTCACTTGTTATCCAAATAAATTATAATGCATATTTTTTAAATTAAATTTGTGTTTATCAATTAGATATAAGTCACATCTATAAATTTAATTTTAGTGTCTACATTATTAGCCAACCACATATACACAATTTTTTTATAAAAATTTTATATATACATTCAAACTTTTATTTGAAGAGTGATAGGGGAGGAAAATGAAAATAAGAAATGGAAGAGAGAATGACGTGACATCACCTTATTGGTTGAAAAAATAAAAAAAGTGTGAGAAAATATGGGAGCGAAAGATTTTTTTTTCAACTAATCAAATTACGCCAAATCATTTCTTCCCTCAATTATTTTTTATTTTTTACTTTAATTTTTTTTTTGAAGAGTGTTGTTCATGCCAAATATTTTGGACAATCTCAACAAATCAAAACCATGAATTCACACTTTAATATGCTGTTTCTATCCCACAATTCATAACTTCTAGCTTTTATTTGTTAGTCCATATTAAGTTACCATTACAATATTCAAATCATAATTAATTTATATATAATTAATAAAGAAAAATATATATATATATATACATGAAAGATAAAATAATAAAAATATTAATTAAGAAAGAGAAATTAGTAATTATTAAAGAAGAGATAAATTAATAATTATTATGAGAAAATTTAAAATTATTATTATTATTATTATTATTATTATTATGTATATTACACATAAAATAAGATAATAAGATATTTTATATAATTTGTGTTAAAAATATATATTTATATAAAATTAATAAAAAAAACAATATATTTATATGAGAGATAAAATAAAATAAAAATTAAAAAAAAATTAATAATTATGATAGAAAATATAAATTAGTAATTATGGATATGTAATTATTACTACCGTAAATTAAATAAATTAGGAAAGAGAAATTACATGATAGGGTGGAGAGAGAGAGAGCGTATTTTACACCTTCAATATTTTCAATTAAGCGTCATTGTATCTATATAAATATTCAAATCATATTTTTTTTTGGTGGGTACGAGTTTTAATGAGAAAATATCTACCGTAAATTAAATTATGTTACAAAAATATTATTTCATCTAAATTCACATAGGTAAAAGGATTGATAATTGTTGTAACTCAGAAAGTGTTAATTCCAAACAAGTGATATTGACACAAAAACCAAATAATTAAAGTTGTCATAAATTCTATAAGAAAACAAAACATAATAAATTGTACAAACTACTACACTCTCATATTCCAACTTGTGAGTTTGTACTAAGCAATAATATGGGTTTTCACTTGTTAGCCAGTATAGCTAAACTAACCCTCATCATCAATGGTCATTGTATAAGTCCTCTTATGGCTGGATTGGCATGGCCATTCTTCATTTTGAAGATTACTTGCAGTTTCAGTCCCATAAAAGAAGTTTACAAAGATATGATTTACGCCACAAGTCTTTTCTTCTTTCAACTCCGTCAGATCTATCGCGGTTCTGACGGAATCCTCGCCGAAGGAGGAGGAGGAGCAAGGTGGGAAAGAGCACTCCGGCTTGTTTGTCAAAGGCTGATAAGGGCGGCACCAGTTGGATTTGAATCAGATGAGGAAAGCTTGCGTGGACTATCTATGCTTGCTTTGTGAAAGATTTAATTTATTTGAATTCGAATGATCATTTGAAACTTTTGTGTTATTTCATGAGTCTTGTTTATAAAGTTGTATAAAACCTAATTTTCTTTCTTAATTAGGGTTAATTAGGGTGTACTCTCGCGGTGGTTATGAGGTAATAGTTTTTGTTTATTTCTTTTTAGTTGTTAACCGGGCTCAAATTTGTTGTTCCAGATTAGGTGCTCCACTCTACACCACCTTCATAAAAAATGGTTAGTTTATAAAATAAGTCAAAATTAATGACGAAAGAAAAATGAAAAATCAACTGGTATAGGGTGGAGCATTAAATCTGGAACAGTAGATGTAAGGTGTGTTGTTAACTAGTCATAAATTTTGTCATAAATAACTTTGTTCTACACAAATTTAAAATTATTTCGGTTTTCTTCTTAATTTATTTTTGAAATATTGAAATAACATTGTTTGGAACATATTTAAAGATTATCTATAAGATAAAGTAAAATATTGAAGATTATTCTAGATGAATGACAAAGCGCATTACTCAATGAATTATTTTTTGGTGGGAAAATCTATACTACAATAATAGGACGGTACATAGAATCATATTAAAAAAATTAAAAACCAAAACTATCCAAGATTGTGAGAAGATATGTAAAAAAAGTTATCCAAAATGATCCATTTAAGTTCAAATTTGTGATCTTTTAGGTATTTGTCCAAAGTTTTTTTTTATTTAATCTATAGAAAAATCAATTTTACAATTAATTGCATCACTTAAAATAATTTTTTAAATACTAAAATACTCTTTTAATTTTAAATTTATTTTTACATACTAAATATTTTAGTAATAAATTTTAATAAAAAATTATACTTTTCATTTCATTTATTTTTTATTGTACTATATTAATTAGTTTAACAAAAAAATTATTATAATTAATTTATTAATTATTTTTTATTTATTATATTTTATTTAATAAATTCGTATTTTTAAATAAATTCAAAATCAAACAAAATTTTATTATTAGCACGTTTTTTATTTATTTTATTTTTTATTGTACGAGAATAATATTATAAAAAAATACTAAATGTTAAGATTTATTAATGCAACAATAAATTTGTGTGGCAATTTCATCTCGAAAAATATTCACGGTATTTGGTTTAAAATATCTTTCATCTTCCTCGTCTTTCATGTAATTGTCATTAGTAGTCCCAATTCTTCCTTCATTTCGATGTCTATCAAAATTAATGAGAATTTATTGTATCATATTTCTCCTGATAAAATTATACAATCCCGCAGTTGCATTAAAATATTCAATTGTTTTTCAATTGAAGATCCTTGAAGAGAACTCGAATAAAATATTATGTGCCATTTGTTTTTCCAAATTCTAAAAGTTCTCTCAATCACAGATTTAATGGACGAGTAGTGTTTATTGAACGCCTCTTTTGCATTATATGATTGTTGTTGTTGTGACAAAAATTGATGCGGGAGATATAGGGTATGGCGATATGGTACAATGTAACCAACCATATTTTGTAGGCTGCATCAACTAGGTAATATTTACCAAAATAATACTAAATTTTGTTGCATATTTTATTTCACAATTGAAATAATGAAGTAGATGCGGAAAACCATATATTGGATTATTTCAAATTTTGTCAAGGACCAATGAATCGTGCATAGAACCCATAGCACCAGCGACAAAATATGTAAATAACATATTGTAGTCACATATCTCTATGACATTTGTAGTTGTATAACTAGTTCGACCACGCCAATTTAGTGACTAGTTTGTCTTTAGGATGTACTCGTACATGAGTGTCATCAATAACACCAATACAATTCTATTAAAGACAAGACATCAAATAATATTTTATTATTAATATATAAACAAAGGAACCAATATTGTTAAAGTTAGAAAATGACAAAATATTTACCTTAAATAATTTTTAAATGTTAGTTATGGTGAAATTGACATGAACTTGGGTTTGATTAGTGGGTTGCATCTCATTATATATATAATAACACTAGTAGAAAAAAGGGTATTAGTAAGGGCTAAAACCGTTACTGAAAGCATCGAACGCCGTTACTGAAACTTATTTGTAACGGCACATAAAACCGTTACCAATCGTTACAAAAAATTACGTTACAGAAACTTCACATGTATCAGTAACGGCGTTCGAAAACCGTTACTGATAGTCATTGAATAACAGTAACGGTTCTAGCCGTGTAAAAACCGTCACAGAAACAACACGAGTATCTGTAACGGTTTTATAAAACCGTTACAGATAGTAATGGAACAACAGTAACGGTTTTAGCCGGCTAAAAACCGTTACTAAAAGACTGATTTTATCTGTAACGGTTTTCGAAAACCGTTACAGATTCTCGTGTTGTTTCTGTGACGGTTTTTTATTTCTTAAACCGTTACAGTTAGATTATTATTAACGGTTTTTGTAATTATTTAACCGTTACTAAACCCTAATAGTTTTTTTTTTTTTTACAAATTTTTACCTATTTAAAACCTCAATCATTAATAACCAATAACCAAAAACTACAATCATCGATAACCAAAAACCCAAAAATACAATCATTAATTCAAAACAATAATCATCCACAAACTACAATCCATCCAAAAACTATAATCCATCCAAAAACTACAATCATATCACAAATTCACAAAAACCATTAATTAACGTATTTCAAATTACATTTCAACTGACCAGAATTGAAGTGGGAAAGAGACGATCACGAGGAAGGGGATCATCTCTAAGTAGGAGGGGCATCATCTCGAGTGGGAGGGGCAGGTGGAAGTTGATCACGGGGAATCCTGGATAATAAGAAGTTCATTGTCGATCTCATCTCAAGCATCTCATCCCGCATTCTCTCACGCTCTCTTCGAGCTTCTTCACGTTCATCTTCACGCTGCATCAATAACTCTTCGCGCTCCATTTCACGCTGCCTTTGTGCTTCCTCACGCTCCATTTGACGCTCGAGTAAGGCTTCTTCGCGCTCTCTCCGTGACTGAAGCTTCTCAGCTTCACGCTCCTCTCGCATCCTCTGTATCTCCTCAAGTAAAAGTGTGTTTTGCGTGTCACCGCGCTGTGTGCTAGTACCACCACGAGCATCAGGTCTAAAAGATCTAGGTGTGACACCGGAGCCCAAACCCACAACTCACCCATGTCCCTGAGACCCAAATGCGCACTCAGCCAACTGCAATTCATTTCTATTCGGGTCTTCTTCTATAGCAGTTCGCAAGGCAGTCTACAAACACAAATTACATTCGATTACATACATACATAAAATAAATAAAATAAATATAACTAATAAACACGACTTACCACTTTTCCTTGAATAATAGGGGGAACCTCCGGATTTGGATCTTGCAGAGTCGGTTTCTTTGTACGAGTGTGCAGAAATAATTCTGCAAAATTAGGCGACGTACCGGTAGTCTTCTCCTGTACAAATTTAATTATTAATAAAAACGTAATAACATTATAAACTTTGTTATTCAATGATAAAACGAACCATTTGCTTCTCCACTTGCGAAAATGAGATGATGCCCGCATGATTCTTGTACACAACATGCGACCTATTTTGCGCATTCACAGCACTTGTTTTCTGCAAATAAAAAAACATTTGTGTTTAATGAATGATTAATGTAAGAGCTATTTATAAACACATTAATTTACCTTGAATTCCGACGTGAGAAAGCGACGATCAAGTAGATAATTCCAATCACTAATTTCGATCTCGGGAGGGGGATTTGCCCTAATCGCTTGCTCGTCACCTTCACGGGATTTAATGTACATGGTGTTCCAATGACATCTCCATCTATCCCATAATTTGTTGGCTTGAAATAAACTTTGTCTTCGATAGTTGTTGATGTCATCCCCCACAGCCACGAAAGGATCCTAAATAGTTAACATTAAAATACGATTATAGATTGTGTTGAATACATAATGGACTTAATATTATAAAAAGTTATATACCGTGATAGCCATCCATATGTGATCTAGCTGTGTGGAGCTCAGGTCCGACCAACGCAAAGTCCTATGAGGTAGTGCATTGGAGTCTCGAATGACACTCCCAATATGCCTCGACCAAGCTGTCCTATTCTCGCACATTGGTTTACCATCAACAGGGTTAAATTGAAGAGTCATCTTTTGCCCCGCTTGCAATCTACCAACAACTTTATTCTTGTTCTTGCCCCGTCTCCTTCTCGAAATAGATCCTAAAATTAAACAAAAAATTATATAGGATCACAACAACTAACTTAAGCAAAAACACAAGTACCTCCATCTTGCTCCTCAGACGGGGGCTGTGTCTCATCATCATCATCATCACCGGGGATAGTGTTGGGTACACTATCAACATTCATAACATCATCAAGGTCCAAATCAATTTCCCCGACAGAGTTACACAATTGCACGGGATCTTCTGAATGCTCCTCGGTCCTTCGTACAAGCTCGTGTAGCGCGCTGCTTAAACTCTTACCTTGCATTCTTTTAGGTTCCATGATAGCTTCAAATATTGAATGTAATGTTTATAAGACAAATTTACAAGTAACCCTTCATAGAAATTAATTCAACCTTAATTAGAATAACGGGGATTTATTGGTGTCACAATTTTCCATTCAAGCCTTGATGCCATATCTGTAGAGTAAAAGACTTGTTGTGCTTGGCTTGCCATTATGAATGGTTCATTTAATTGAGTCTGTAGAATCCTGTTGATATTTATACTAACATAACCATACTTATCAACTTTAATGCCCCGATCTTTGTGATAAACATCAAACCATTTGCATTTGAAAAGAATCACTCGTCTTCCACAAAAGAATATCACTTCTATGATTTCATTGATCACTCCATAGTAGTTAATAGTCTCGGTCCCATTATTACCAACAACCAAAACCCCGCTATTTTGGGTAGTCAAGCTCTCGTCATGTTTTTCAGTGTTAAACTTGTACCCATTTATTTTGCACGAGTTTTATTTCTTTGCATACAATGTAGGCCCACGTCCTAAAATCTTAAGATTCGTTGTCCTATCGGATTGATCGGTTAGTTGCTCCACCTATATATTCATTAGAAATTATTGTTAAACTAATTGTCATATACTAAAAAAGAAAATTGTTGAGATGATTACTTACTCTTTCTTGGAAATATCTAACGTATTGTTTATCCCGAGCCTCATTGGAAATATTAGGAGGGCATGATTGAACGAAATCGCTGCGCAAATGACAGATTAAATTATTACTTAAATCATAGCTCATAATGACATTAATGGACTTACTTATAATATTCTTCAGCTTCGCGACAATTTTTTAAAATGTACCAATGAGCACGCTCACGATCACCCGGTTCATATGTGTAGGATGTGCCATTAGATAAGTCTTCCATAGTGATGAAAATGGAGAATGTTGTACTTGTATTTATGGATTCATCATTTGACTCTTGATCGTCCAAATATCGGGCACACATGCTCATACTCTCATTCAAAAGGTAACTCTCGCTGATTGAACCTTCTGGAAAGTTTCTGTTCCTAAGGTATTTCTTGAGTGTGCTCATATATTGTTCAACTGGATACATCCATCGATACTGAACAGGCCCTCCAAGACAAGCTTCAAAAACTAAATGAACTGACAAATGCACCATAATATCGAAGAAAGAAGGTGGAAAGATCTTCTCCAATTTGCAAAGTGTCAAGACAATGTCGTCATGTAATGTTTCCAATTGTCCGCGTTGTAAACTTTTTTGGCAAAGCAACCGAAAGAACCTTGCTAAATTCACCACGGCATCGTACACATCATCGGGAAGTAGGCCACGTGTAGCTAGTGGAAGGAGATATTGTAATAAAATGTGACAATCGTGACTCTTCAATCCTGATATTTTTTTCTCCTCCATGTTTACACACGCCCCAATATTTGAACAAAAACCGTCGGGCATTTTAATATCTTTCAAAAACTGACATAAACGTTTCCTATGTTCTGAGGACAATGCATAGGGGGCCGGCGGACACCGAAGAACACCATCAACTTCAACCGGATGTAAGGAATGTTTTATGTTCATTATGACCAAATCTTTCCTTGCTTTAATTCCATCCTTGGACTTTTCTTTGAAATTCATTAAAGTTCCCAACAAACTATCACATATATTCTTCTCAATATGCATTACATCCAAATTATGTCTCAACATCAAAGATTTCCAGTAAGGCAATTGAAAGAATATACTGAATTTGTTCCAATTATCACCTCGGGATTTATGTATAACTTTCGTTTTCTTAGGCAGGTACTTTGTCAAACAATTTTCCTTTAGATCTCGCGCTTGCAATTGAATTTCGGAACCCGATAATAGTACAGGAGGATCTCTATGCTCCATATGCTCGTCAAACGTATCGGTCTCTTTGCGCCATCGATGATTAGACGGGAGGAATCGTCGATGATTCATGTAACACTCCTTCTGGCAATTTGTTAACCTCAAAGACGCGGTGTTCTGATTACAAGACGGACATGCCAATTTACCCTTTGTACTCCATCCAGACAAATTTGCATAAGCCGGAAAATCATTAATAGTCCACATAAGAGCTGCCCGTAAATTAAAATATTGTTTTCTGCTTGCATCGTATGTCTTCACACCGGTATTCCACAATTCCGTCAACTCTTCAATAAGTTGCTCTAGAAATACGTCAATACAATCACCGGGACTTTTTGGTCCTGGAATGAGCATTGAAAGAAGAAAATTGTTTTTATCCATACATGTGGTAGGAGAGACGTTGTAAGGGATTAGAATAACTGGCCAAATGCTGTACGATATTTTTCCGCTAGCAAAAGGTTGAAAACCATCACTAGCCAAACCAAGTCGCACATTTCGAGGTTCTGTTGAGAAATTTGGGTACAAGTTATCAAAGGTCTTCCATGTCATTGAATTAGCAGGATGCCTCAACACATCATCTTCGGGATTGTTATCTTTATGCCAAGTCATGTGTGGAGCAGTTTTGGAACACATGTATAATCTTTGCAACCTCGGTTTTAATGGAAAATAGCGCAGCGACTTGTTGGCTATATACTTACCATTCACCTTCGTTCGAATTGCACCATTAGATTTTTTGACATTCCACCTAGAAAGCCCACAAACTTTACATTGCTGCAAATCCTTATCCTCTTTACGAAAAAGCATGCAATCATTCTTACACGCGTCAATTGTTTCGTACGATAGGCCCATGTCTTTAATGAATTTCTTGCACTCATAATACGAATTCGGTAGTTGATTATGAATTGGCAGTATTTCCTCCTTCAATAAACTCAACAATAAATCAAATGACGTGTTTGTCCACTGACCTACATTCTTGATGTGAAGAAGTTTAAGAAGAGTTGAGGCTTTGGAAATGCGAGAACCTTCATACAAAGGTAGTTTCGAATCGTCCAACAATTTGTAAAACGTATTAGCATCATCAACGGGAGGCTCATTTTCACTCGACCGTTCATTATTAATGTTGACATTAGGGTATAAATCACCAATAATATCTTCCATTAGATGATCCTCAACAATAATATCTTCCATTAGATGATCCTCACAAACTTCATCAGGTTCGTCTTCCATGATATTAGTCTCGTTATTTGGTGGTTCATTAATCGGTTCGTCTTCAATTTCATCATCTGATTCATCTTCCTCCACATTCTCGGTAACAGCATTTACAAGTTGACGTCCAATTGATCTCTTTTCACCATGAAAATACCAAAAACCATAATTTTGTCTTATGCCGTATACAATCAGATGGGATCTAACCACACTCTTATTCTCATATACTCGATTTGCACACCTTACACAAGGACATACAATCGATGACCTACCCGTAGACCTTTCAGTAAATTCTATGAATTTGTGAACCCCCTCACTATATTTAGGATCGGTACGAAGTATAGTCATCCATGTTTTGTCTGGGATTTCCATCTAACCTAACATACAAATTAATAATCCAACAACCTAACATCAATAATGAAACATACAAATCATTTATTCATCTACTAATCCAAACATGCAATAATCTAACATACAAAATATCTAACTTAATCTACCAATCTAATAATCTAACATACAAATTATCCAATAACCTAACATACAAATTATCATTGAATATTATCTAACCTAACATACAAATTATCCACTAACCTAACATACAAATTATCCACTAACCTAACATACATATTATTCACTAACCTAACATACAAATTATCCACTAACCTAACATACAAATTATCCACTAACCTAACATACAAATTTTCCACTAACCTAACATATAAATTATCCACTAATCTAACATGAATAATCTACTAACAATCTAACATTGATTGTAAATAAGAACTAACCTGAATTTTGAAGTGTAAACAACAATCCGCGGCAGCAAAAACAATGGGAATTTCAAACAGCAAGCTATGAAATTTATGCAACCTGATTCAACAAAAATATTCCAAATATATAAAATTTCTAACATTGATTGTAAATTTTACAACCATGATACTTTAAATTTCATGAATCAAAATCATCAAGACAACAACCTCCACCTTACAACGGGAAAGCAAAAGAAACCAATTAATGGAGTACTAGTTAAAGTAAAGTTGACGAATATGTATTTATATAATTATACTGAATATATAATTAATTACACATCTACCCGTGTACTAACCTCCCAACTAATTCTTAATGGATGCAATCAGTCTATGATATATATTTATATATAGCATTACCCCAAGAAAATAAAGCATAAATTTGAAGAAAAGAAAATAGAGAACAAGTATTGTTGCTATTGTTAATCATTAAAGAATCAAGATTCATTCAAAGCAGCACATCAAGACTTTTATCATTTGAATGAATACCAATATAGTATATATAATAACTAGGAATTTTCAAAATTGTTCTCACAGTTTGTAACATTTATATATAATAACATTTATGAACTCAACTTTCAAAGTATTCTAAAATAACAGCAGCATTTCTTGTTAGGCCCATGTTCTAACAGTTTGTAACTCAACCAATATTACAATTCAGTTTTGTATCTTCTTCAATAATTTTCAGAATTATTCAAAGCATAGTCACAAAACAATCCTATATTAGTTGTGGGTAAACACAAAACAATCCTATATTCCAAACAATCCTATATTCCAAACAATCCTATATATCTAGAGAAATGCTAACCCAAGAATAACAATCAAAAACAGAGTATGAACATACCTAGAGAAATGATCCAAAACCAGTCTGTTGTAGTAGACTATGTTGAGGTAAACTGGCCTGAATCTAATTCGAAACAAATATTAAGAAATCCTAAATCAGAATCTAATAAATATTGTCAAATGTACACAAATATTAATACATTGGAGGGAGAAGAGAGTTTAACCTGATTTGGTTCGATCGGCGGTGGGCAGCGAATCGGCGGATATTGGAGGGAGAAGATAATGGAGCGAATCGGCGATAGAACGGCGATATTGGAGGGCAGAAGATATTGGCAGCGAATGGCGGATATCGGAGGGAGAAGATATTGGAGCGAATCGGCGATATTGGAGATGATCGGCGATATTGATTGGTGGATGAAGAAAAGGGAAGAAAACTTACCTGGCGGCGACTTCAACACACGGCGGCGACTTCAACACACGGGCGGCGGCGCTGATCGGAAAGAAGAGGAGAAAGCGCGGAGGAAGAAAAGAAAAGAAAGAAAAGAAAGAAGAAGCCATTCGCGGGTTTATTACAGACAATCTGTAACGGCTATATAAAACCGTTACAGATAGGCAACCGTCTTTTCGTCTTCTTTTTCATTATCTGTAACGGTTTCTCAATAACCGTTACAGATATGTTATTAGTAACGGTGTTGGAAGAAAGTCGTTACTGATAACCTTCTACAATAACGGTAACTTAAGCCTTATCTGTAACGGTTAATAAGATAATAGTTACCGATAGTGGGTAGTATAGAAGAAAAGACGGCTCATTATCTGTAACGGTTTCTCAATAACCGTTATAGATAGGATATTAGTAACGGTTTATGTTCTAAACCGTTACTAATAGCTCACGCAAAGATAAGTAACTGAAGTCTTATCTGTAACGGTTATAGTAAAAACCGTTACAGATATTCCTTCAGTAACGGTACATTGTTACTGATATCCTATATTAAAAACTTTAAATGCAGCCTTATCTGTAACGGTTTATATAACCGTTACTAATGAACTAATAATAGTAACGGTTTAATATAGCCGTTACTAATAAAAACTATTAGTAAGGGCGTTCGAGCGCCGTTACTAGCAGTCGTTACAGAAGACCTATTTTCTACTAATGCAACGCTTACAAAATTATTTAGAGGTGCACTATACGCGCTATTTATAATCAACGCGCTATTTATAATCAATCAGGGTTTATTTCTCTTATAATTTATATTAATTTTCTTTCCTAATTAATTTATATAAATATAATAAATGAGTTTTTTTTAAAGATAAAAGAAAGAAATTATATATATATATATATATATATATATATATATATATATATATATATATATATTATCTCTCATGAATATAAAAATTTATTTACTCTATTATATAATTATCATATATAACTATTAATTTTATTTATAATATATAAACTAATATTTTAATTATATTTTATTATATTTATATATTTTAAATATATATTAAAAAGATAAAATGAAAATAAGAGAGAAAATGAAAAATAATTTATTTAATTATTAACTTTATAAAAAAAACATAACCCTCTCTAAATAATAATAATAATAATAATAATAATAATAATAATAATAATAATAATAATAATAATAATAATAATAATAATAATAACGCTTAACAAAATAAAAATAATTAGAAGTTGCATTATAAGTTCTCTTTCCTAATTAATCTATACAAAATATAATAAATGAGTTTTTTTTAAAAGCCAGAGATATTATCCCTTACAAATGGACTCCTAATCTATATATATATATATATAATGATGGGATTGTCAGGTCGAGAGGTATGTTTCGAACTTGCAACCTAACAAAACGAGTACAATTATTTAACCAATTAGGCTACAAAGACTTTATATTTTAAATTCAACACCATATTTGATAAACGCGAGACGTTTTAATATTAATATAAGTTTAACTTTTTAACTAACTAATATATATATATATATATATATATATATATAATGATGCTTAATTTTTAAAGTGTCCGGATTGTCGGGTCGAGAGCTGTGGTTAATTTGGATACTTGGGTCGGATTGTGGGTTGACCCGCCTTTAAATTTAAAACGGTTAAAAATAAAATTAAAAATACTAAAAGTATGTTTCAAACTTACAACCTAACAAAACAAGTACAACTCTTTAACCAACTAGGCTACAAAGACTTTATATTTTAATTTCAACATCAAATTTGATAAACGCGGGACGTTTTAATATTAATATAAGTTCAACTTTTTAACTAACTAATATATAATGATGTTGAGTAAATGGATACTTGGGTCGAATTGTAGGTTGACCCACCCAAAAACTTAAAACGGTTAAAAATAAAATTAAAAATGTTATCCGTAATTTTTTTCAAGTTTTTTATATTATTACTCGTGCAAATGCACGGGCTAAATACTAGTTGTATTAATGATTTTAATTAATTTGATACTATTATATACATAGTAGACTTTGAATGACAAAAAAAAGATGTTCATTGCTCCCATAATTCTATCATGGGCAAAATATAGAAAAGTGATTAATATGTCCTTTTCAATTGAAATTTTACTTCCAACAACAACTAAATTGTAATGTGTTATACAACGATTTATCAGTCGTCTAACATATTCACAATTCATTCTTATAGCTCAAAAACATGAATTATATTTATTCATTATGACTTATAAAATTTCAGTACCACGAGTGGAAGGATTTTTAGGTAAACATTGAACTTGTTCATTCAATAAATAATGTTCCGCAAACGTTGTAAAACAAATTACGACCAAATAATTTACAACATTATCATCAGATAAATTACTCGTGTCAATTTCATCTAAATTTATTTATTCTTTCTATTTTTTTAAAATAACATAGAAATACTAATAATTAAGAAAGAGATATGAAAAAACAAACCCAGCAAAGAATAGAGAGATGTGTTATGATTTGTGTAGAGAAAAATATGGCCATAAAAGATAACATAACGTCTTTATATTTTCTTTATAGGGTAAAAACTCAATTATTGTTTTTATTTTGTCCATAAGATAAAACAATGTATGTACTTATTATTGTTGTTTGTCCATTGGATAAAATTTTAAATGTACATATTATTTTAATTATTATGTACATAATATGATAAAATGATGTATGTCATTATTGTTGTTTGTCGATGGGATTAAATGATGTATGTATTTCTTTGTTATTTATTCATAAAATAAGGTGATGTTTGTACTAAAAAATAAATTTGGTAAAAGAATGTTATCTTAAAGATAAAAACATGATTAAAAACATGTATTATACGTATATATAGTATATATAATGATTAGTTTGTGAATTGAGTATTTTGTATAATTATATCAGTCCTTTAATATATTATCATTAATTTATTATAAATAAATTTCAATAATATACTCTAACGTAACATAATATACTATTTAAAGTAACTCATTTTCATTTAACAAAATAAGCATACACCTTATTATTACTCTAATAAAGGTCATCACACAAATAAAAGTGATATTATAGTTTATAAATACAAAAATATAATTATAACATATATCACAAAAATAAGTCATAATCTTCAAAAACTACAAGAGATAGAACTATCAAATCAATGTTGAGTCATTCAATAAATAATGTTTCGCAAACGTTGTAAAACAAATTGCGACCAAATAATTTACAAAATCATCATCGGATAAAGCACTTGTGTCAATTTATCTAAATTTGTATTCTTTCAAATTTTCGAAAACAACAAAAAAAATACTAAAAATTAAAAAGGAGACCTGAAAACTCAAACCCAACAAATAATAGAGAGATGTGTTATGATTTGTGTAGAGAAAAATATGACCATAAAAGATAACATAACGTCTTTATATTTTCTTTATAGGGTAAAAACTCAATTATTGTTTTTATTTTGTCCATAAGATAAAACAATGTAGGTACTTATTGTTGTTTGTCCATTGGATAAAATTTTAAATGTACATATTATTTTAATTATTATGTACTTTTGATACATATGATAAAATGATGTATGTCATTATTGTTGTTTGTCGATGGGATTAAATGATATATGTACTTCTTTGTTATTTATTCATAAAATAAGGTGATGTTTGTACTAAAAAAATAAATTGGGTAAAAGAATGTTATCTTAAAGATAAACATATGATTAAAAATATGTATTATATCGTATATATTTGATGAATGATTAGTTTGTGAATTGAGTATTTTTTTGTTTAATTATATCAGCCCTTTATATTTCATCATTAATTTGTTATAAATCAATTTCAAATAATCATACTCTAACATAACATACTGCTTAAAATAAAGTCATATTCATTTAACAAAATAAGCATACAGTTTATCATTACTCTAATAAAGGTCATCAGACAAATAAAAGTGATATTATAGTTTATAAATACAAAAATATAATTATAACATATATCACAAAAATAAGTCATAAGTTTCAAAAAATACCATAAATAGAACTAACAAATCAATGTTGAGTCATTCAATAAATAATGTTCCGCAAACGTTGTAAAACAAATTAATGCGACCAAATAATTTACAAAATCATCAGATAAAGCACTTGTGTTAATTTATTTACATATCAACAAAGTTTTGAACAACCATATGATTGTTTATATATTTTCATTAGATAACAATCCAGATCAAAGTAAAATAGATTGAACATGGCAATTCACTCCGACCAATGGAGAAAAAACATGTCATAATTAGTCAAATAGGTTCTAACAAAAGCAACGATATCAGCAAAATAATTATATAGAGGTCTAGATCTTGAATCTTCCCACAAAAATATTTTTAATCCGAGGTTCACTATCTAAATTAAGTTCATAGAAAAAAATTGACTTCTTACTTTGAATTCAACAAAATTAAGCACTTACAATTTCAGCATCTTCATCCCTAACCTCAATCTTCTACCTTGAAATAATTTCTACAATTTCTTTATAACTTAGTTTCAATATTCTTTTGTAACTAAATTCAATCATTATTACACCTAAAATATTGTGATTTTTTAACTCAATATATGATTATACTTAAAATGTACACCACTTATTACAAAATATTTATCACTCTAAATAACAACATTATTCTTATTACAAAATACTTTACGAAATGTCTTAGTCGAAAGTTTAGGGTGTAGTACATCTCTTAACATAAATATTTTGTTACGACTTTTAGCGCATTCAATAAAAAAATTTGTTTTTTGTTTTTACCACATAATTTGAAAATACAGAAACCAACATTATTTACATAAGATTTATAAAAATTGCGTACTTCATCTTCAGATGAAAATGTCATCCCAATTTTAGGACATATCTTTTTTAAATTCGTCGAAGACCATTTTAAACTCGGCGAAGATAGGTCTTCATGTGTTTCATTTCTTCATTTCCATAATAGTTTCTTTACCTAAATTTATTAAAAAATGCAATACATGTAATTATTGTTTGAAAATTGAACAATATTACTACCCAAAATAAAGTTGAATGATTCCCTCACTAGAACAATCGGTTGATTATTTTGTTACTAGAGAAAAATAAACTCTGAAATACCGAAAAAAAATATTTTTTATTATATTTATACGAGTTCATATCGAAAAAAATTAAACAAGGAGAGTAGACATGCATCATCATCTGGTTCAATTCAATCTCACTTTATAAAAAACGAGAGAGGAATGAGACGTGGAAGAAGACAATATGGTCAAAAAGACGGACATGAAGACAACATAGGCTGTGATAGATAAATTGTAGTCTTTATTCTGTGTTTGTAATGTGATTTCATTGCTACCAATCAAAAACTTTTGAGTCATTTGTTTGTTATCTTATTATTAAAACTAAGGTTTGTTATGTTTTGATTATTAATCATTCTACTTTTTTAATTTTTTAATGAAATAATGTTAAACCGCTTAAAAAAACAACTAATAATCGTTGTTGTGTTAAGTTAGAACTTAACGTTTAGAAGGTATTGAGAAATATTAAATGGACATGATAAAAACAAAAAATATTAATAAATAAAAAAAAAAGAGAAAAAGTAAAAGATGATGTCAAAAGAAAATGAGAAATATTCATGGATATTTAAAATAATGGGAAAATAAAATTTATTATTGTTGGACTATCGCAATCATTATTCTAAAATATATAATAGTTTTTTTTATTATAATTTATAATTAATAAAAATAACTATAATAACCTTTATTAACTTCGGGCGACTTCTGTAATTGGGGCTAATAGTTTGGTTTTAGAATAAGATTTTGAAAATCACATAATTTTCTTGGAATTGTTTAATTTTGAATTATAAGAGATTGTTTTTTGAGTCATCCAATTTTATTTTTATTTTAATATATTTTTGGGATTTATATCACCTAATTTGGGGTTAAAAAACATGTCAAAGGTCAATCATGCATGGTTAATCAAGTCTAAACATGATCAGTGTTAAAAATATATTTGACGTAGGTCAAATTCTGGTTAAAACAGAGGTCAACGACAGGTTAGAGGTTGACCAAGTTAAAGTTAAAAAAACGAGTCAAATACAAGTCAAAATGTATTGATCGGATCAAATATGTGTTGAACATGATAAAACAATTCAAATCCTTGTTAAACACGTTTAAAATGTGTCTGACCAAAACTAAAAACATATTAATTGTACTAAAAAACCAAAATTTAGTTTGGGTTAAATAAAGTGTTATGCCCTAATTTGGGTTGATGAATTTACCCATTTGTTCACAGTTATCCTACCATTTCTTTTATAAAATTGCATTGGTTGACTGATATTATATCTTCTTTATAAGGTGACACTAAAAAATAGGCCTTAATGAAACAAAAATGTCACTATTATCCCACTTCCGATTGAAAAACAGTAAATGTAAGGTAAATGAATGTATAAATTTAAATTATGTTGGTACCTCGTGGAATCCTTGTATAATGTGAAAAGCATACTTTTTTTTGTATATGTAGAAGATACAACTTACCTTTTGAAAACAAGAGACTACATGATAGTGTACAATTGAGTCTTTTAACAAGTAGCCGACTCGAGAAGTTACAGCTCCTTAAGTACCCATGCACTTAGAAGAGGAGCATGACTTACATTGTGAACATCAGGTTGTTTCTTTTATTGAGGTTCTTTTAAAGGAGGATCCACTCGACAAAACCAATGAGTGAATGGAAAGGAAAATGGGTCTCATAGTTTATTGCCAAAGAATCACACTAAATTGATTAATGGGTCTAAATCCTTTATAGTTGGCTATCAAAATAAAGACTTTAAAATCCATGCTGATTAAGATTGAAGTTATATCTTTATGCAAGGGAAATCAAATCATTTGATGACATTGAAAAAAAAATGGTTCTTTAAGAGTGAATTAATTAGCCCTTACAAGAGTTACTAAAGCTAATGAACACATTTCACAAGAGAAGACCATATCTAGTGACTAAAAAACATGGATATCAGCTTTCAAATCCCATCAGCATTGTTCAACTATATTGTTGTTATATGCAGCTAAGCAATTATAATACTGTTATCACCATTATAACTAGAAAAGTTCTAAGTTATACAAGGTAAATATGCAAACCATAATTGATGTGAAAAGCTACAAGATTAATGGGTGGTGGTGTTACCATCAAATGCTGAATACTGATCATACCCTTCTCCTCTTCCTCGTCAATTGCTCGCATATGTCTGCATTTCTTCTAACTCAACAGGATCTTCACTCGTATTTTATCACCTAGTTTCACAAAGACAACATATCATTACTATGAATCAGTTCAATTTGTTTCCTTCAACTCATTGTTACTAACAACAATTAACAATATGATCAAAATAACATCTAGATTCAGTTAGTGGGAATCAAAACACAAAGGGAAAATACTAGAGATCGAAAACCCACCATCTATTGATGAATATTAAGCATAGATTTAGCTTCAGTTTGCTCATCCAAAAGATTCTCACTAGTGTATTTGCTCAAAAGCTCTTTCTTCTTCTTCTCCACCACCATTCTTTCAATCTCTTTCACATCCGGCAATGGAACATGCACCACAAACTCTTCTTTCTCCCTCTCCGCCTTCTCCTTCTCTTGCCTCTCCTCTTCCACAACATCCTCTTCCTCCTCATACAAAATCTTTGCAGCCAACGATGGAGCCACAACCGCTTCTTCCCCACTTTTCACCCCCTTTCTCGCCTCCCTCTTAATCTCTTCCATAGCTTTCCACTCCGCCACCGCCTCTCTCCTCATCCTCTCCTCAGCAGGTCCCTCCAACTTCTCAAGAATACCATCTTCATCATCCCTATATCCATAATACCTTGCATCAATTCTCTTATATATATCATGTCGATTTCTCCGTCTTCGAAGCTCAGGAGGCTTATCAAACAGTTCTTTCACACCGGGAAGTTTCTTAGCAGCACCGAAATAACGGTAGCCAGGACCACGACCGCTAGGGTTTGGTACATCAATAATATTACCATCTAAATCAGTCATTTTAGCCATAGATCTTGTGTAATTCGGTCCTCCAAGCTCCACGATTCGACGTTCCCAGTGAAATTTCTCACGTATGTGTTTATTGATCTCATCGTTGATATCTCGAAGTCGATGTTCACCAAGGCCTTCGTTCTGGATCTCGGCTACTTTTCGGCCAATCTCACGCATGATCTGCTGTCTCCATTTGTCTGCCTCTGCTAGATCGCGACATTCTGAAGCGAGGTAAGGACGACGCTCCTTTGGCTTCTTCTTTTCCTCGGCTTTCATAGTAATGAATCGATTGAGCATCGACTGCGCTTTCTCTTCGTTACGAGCCATCTTTGCAGTATGATTGAAAACCCTAGAGTGATGATTTGAAGTATTGAAAAGTAGATCGGCAACGAAGAACCCTAAAACCAGAGAGCTCTAGAGAGAGAAGCCGTAGTCGGGGATAGTGTTTTAGATGGAAGAGGTTTTTAGGTTTATCGAAGGTCTGTGTGGTTTTGAAAGAATATATTTCTTTTTAGGAAGCTTTATTTATGAAATTAAAAAATAAATATAATTTTATTTATATTTGATATGAAACCTATTATAGATAAAATATATATATATATTAAATTAAATTTTGATGAAATATTTGATTAAATCTTTACCCTTTTTGTGATTTTTATAAAATAAAAAATTTAATTTCTAAAATAAGGCAATTCAAAATTTAATATTTTTTAATATTATATTATATTAATATAAATTAATATTTTCTTTCAAATATAAAAGTTATATATCTCATTAATTTTTGTTTTTATTATATTGAGTTTGAAAATATTGAAGAAAGTAATTTTTTATTATTTGTAAATAAGTTGTATAATATATTTTTTAATAATAAATAGAGTGAAACATGTAAATCTAAATTTTGGTAGCAAAATAATAGATAGGAACTTTAATGGATAATATTTTAAATATAATAATTATATGTAATAATTTATTTAATTTATTTTTATGTTAAATTATTATAGTTGTCTTAACTGAAAAAATAAAATTTCAAATTCAAAATTGATTTTACAATTAAAGATAATAAAAAAGAAGTAAAATTTGGTTCGAAAACTCCAATAGGTTTGTTTTATTCTATTTATGTTCGGTTTTTGAATTTACTTAAAAAATAAAAATTCAAAAACTAAAATCTAAATATTCGAATAAGTTGAAAACTGAACCTATGTTGAATGACCCTCTTATATTAGGTAATTATGTAAAAATTTATAATAATCTAAAAAATAAACTTTAAAACAATTTTAACAGAAAAAAAAAATTATAATCTAGATAATGAATCATGATTTATAAAATAACATGATAATGACTTTAAAACAGTCATTATAAATCACTTTCAATATATATATATATATATATATTTTTTTTTTCCTAAGTAAGACTAATTGTTGAGTGGTAGATAGGCATGGCAACGTTGCCCGTCGGATCGGGTACTCAAAAGAATCAAACTATTCGGTTCGGGTAATTCATTTGATATTTGATTTTTGGTTCCGAGTAATTTCAAGTCTGGTTCCAGGTCAGTTCCGAGTACCCGAACAAATTCAATAATTAAAGATAACAAACATTCTGTGTGCATTCGGTTATTGGAGAAAGAAGGAAGAAGAGATACAATATAAAGACAATTAGGCTTGAACCTGGTTCCGTTTTTTTAATATATATATATATATATATATATATATATATATATATATATATTTAAATATTATCTATTTATATATTATATAATATATGATTGATGTTATATTTTATTTTATATAATATTTTATAAATTTTTTTATTAAGTAATTTTTCAAAGCTTAATACACATGAATTAATTTTTTTTATCAATTAATAATATAAAATATTTTAAAATATTAAAATTTTGTACAATTTGATCTAAATTAAATTTAAAATATAGATAAAAATTTAAAATATTTTAATGAGTTAAATAACTAAAAAAAAAAATTAAAAATCGGGTCCGGGTACCCATCGGTTCCGAACCGATATTTCGGGTAATTTAAGAACCTAATTTTTTGGGGCAACTTCAGGTCCGGTTCAGGTCGGGTCCGAGTCCCCCGAAACCCGGAAATTTGCCATGTCTAGTGGTAGAGTGGAAAAACTCATTTACTCAATGTCTAGGTGCAAATTTTCAATAGTAAAAGTTTCCAAATAGGTTCCACAGAATTTGATTCAATATTTGCATAATGATTCAGCTAATTAGATCACTATGCTACTCTTACAAGTACTAAATGATATAATCATACAAGTTAACATGATAGAAATCTCTATTTATAAACTTCTAATTGATGTTATTGCATATAAAGCATTCAATGTATGATCATAATATGGTAAAACATACCTTGTTGTTGATTGCCTTCAACCACATTCAACAAAATCCTGCATCAGAGTTTCAACAAAGCTTTAATTCAATGAATTATGTAAGATACAAGCAATTAGAACTTACAGATTTCATCTCATGTCCCTATTGTTAATCATATCCATAACTGTGAATGCTGCTTTCAAAAGATTATCTTTTTTATCCTCAAGAATCTTCTTCTTTTCAAGTGCATTATCTTTACACCTTTGTATATCTTCCATTACCCCATTCGAGTTATCATCAACATCACTAAAACACAGTTTTAAACATGAGAATACAAATGAAGATGCAAGAAATCAATATTTGTAATAGAGTTGTTAGCTCACTTTATCATCTTCACCATGGCACTCATCCCTTCTTGAACCTGCTGTGAAAGTTCTGCATCCATGAACAGAATACACAGTTGAAAATCATGTCATATCAGGATCACTGAATGTGGAAACTGAAACCTGGAAACTAGAATTCAATTTCAACCAAGTAAATCGAAAAACCTAACATCCTTCATGCGTTTGATTTATTATAATACATTTATACTGAATCAAATGAACAAATACCACTAGCAAAAGCATGTCATATCAGGATCTGAAACCAGGAAACTAGAATATCAGCAAAGGATAAACACAATTTCAACCAATTAAATCGAAAAACCTAACATCTTTCATGCGTTTGGTTTATTATAATACATTTCTACTGAATCAAATGAACAAATACCACTAGCAAAAGCATGTCATATCAGGATCTGAAACCGGGAAACTAGAATATCAGCAAAGGATAAACACAATTTCAACCAAATAAATCGAAAAACCTAACATCCTTCATGCGTTTGATTTATTATAATACATTTATACTGAATCAAATGAACAAATACCTCATATCAGGATCACTGAATATGAACTGAAACCAGGAAACTAGAATATCAGCAATTTCAACCAAGTAAATCGAAAAAACCTAACCTCATTCATGCGTTTGATTTATTATAATACATTTATACTGAATCAAATGAACAAATACCTCATATCAGGATCACTGAATATGAACTTAAACCAGGAAACTGGAATATCAGCAATTTCAACCAAGTAAATCGAAAAACCTAACATCCTTCATGCGATTGATTTATTATAATACATTTATACTGAATCAAATGAACAAATACCTCATATCAGGATCACTGAATATGAACTTAAACCAGGAAACTAGAATATCAGCAATTTCAACCACGGAAATCGAAAAACCTAACATCCTTCATGCGATTGATTATTATAATACATTTATACTGAATCAAATGAACAAATACAAAGCGAATTCAAAAGCTAGCAACTAATATAAGATCACGAATTTGTTATTATCATTGAATAACAACTGATTGCTATGAAATTGACGGGATAATGCATAATCAGAACTACATTGTTAATAACTGTAGTTAAGATCTCCGAATAACTTAACTACGATCATTGGAGAAGGTAAAGAAAGCTATACAGGAAGTAGAAGAGAACAACTAAAGCAATTTGTAAACGGAAATTTCATAATTCATGGAAAATAGACAGAGATTACCAACGAGGAGAGACGATAGCTGAGATTCAGAATCTAAAGGAGCCAGTTCTTGAGGAGAGGTTGAGCTCGCCATTGCAGCTGTTCGATGGAAGAAAGAGAGAAAAATTTAACTATCGACCTAATTTTAAAATCTTTCCCTCAAAGAAGTAGTTGTCCATGGAGGGAAGAAAGGGGAGAAATTCTTAATTATATACCTAATTTCAAAATCTTAAAAAATTTAAATATTATTAAAATATTTTAGAAAAAGAAATGAGTTGGGTAACGAAGTTATAAAGAAATAAGATCACGAATTCGATTTGGTCTAGCACATGTGTAGGATCGAGAAAATAACTATGTTCGGGAGAAGATGTTTTTTTTTATATATTTATCTCTCTTACCCAAGTGACTGATGACGTCATATTCGTGTTCCTAATTTGTTATCCTTTCTTTTGGAAACAAAGTTTGAACTTTTTAAATAGTTTGATTCAATTTATTTTCTTAAACATTGTTAATTTTAAATGATTATGATACATACAATTTGATATATAATCATTTTTAATTTTATTTATGTTGAGCTTCAACTATTAGTTCCCTTTATAGATTCATACTTGAATATTGAATATGAGTGTGCAACTTAAATTCTTCCAATTGAATTGTCTAACACAAACTAAACCCATCAATGAAAATACATTTTCTTTTGAGCTAGCCATATCAACCACTGAGAAGAGGCATGAATGTTCACAAGGAGTAGGGAACTCTTCTCAACCGAGTTCGAACAACCATTAATTTGAATATCGGAGAAAAAGTTCAAAGTCATACATGTGTTACACCAATGAAGTTTTACGCTAAATAAAGTATTATTTCAAAATCTAATAAAACCATAAGCATAACTAGTTGTCTCTACAAATTTGTAATCAAATTTATGTACTCTCGTACTTCAATGTTATAGAGACAAATTTATGTAAGAGTTGTATTGAGATTAAGTACATCAAAAAAGTAAGTAAATTATTATATACTAAATATTTCCGTATCTAAATATTTTAAAATTTATAATACAACTAGTTAAGTGGTTTTAAAACGGTGTTAAGATGTTTGTATTTCGGTTCAATTCTTCACCAGTAATAATTTAGTTATATTAGTTGATTAATACTCAAGGTCTATGAAAAATCATGTAACAATAAATAAATGAAGTCCATTTATTTCATGAATATTATAGTTGTTAGCATACAATAAAATTACACTGGTTTAGGAACATGATGATTGTGGAAGATAACACCAACAGCATCATCCGGAATGTACTTGCCCCAAAACCAATGTTGTTTCCAAACCCAATTCATCTCCTCAATCGGCACATTCTTTGTCTCGGGGACGAATAAATAGACAAAAATAGTCATCAACAAGACGAATCCGGCGAAGAAAAAGAATAGTCCGAACTTCATGTGACACAACATAGAGAGAAACAATTGGCCGATGATGAATGTGAATAACATGTTCACCGAGACATTGATGGACTGACCAGCCGAGCGAGTCTCTAAAGGAAAGATCTCGCTCGGAACCAACCATCCGAGTGGACCCCATGACCATGCGAAGGCCGCGACATAGAGACATATGATGATGAGAGTAATGTTTCCCGTTAATATGGAGAATGACCCTTCACCACCAAGTCCGAATGTCTTGCCTATTAGGGTTCCAACTATAATCTGCAATTTATATGGTTTTGTTTCATTTAAGGAAATCACAAAAGTTATAGATTGAATAGGTTATTTAAAAATAACCTTATTCGGAATATTAAGTTAAGTAAAAAAAATGTAAATTCTGAATTAGAGTTGCATTTAGACGAAAAAATGTTGATAAATCAATTGATTGATTAATTAGATTATATTATAGAACATAACTTACAACTTGCTTGATTTTGGTTTTTTTAGGTTTTTTTCATTTTTTTTTGGTATCTTTTTAAAAATTTAATCCTATTTGATAAAAAAAAATGTTAGTTGGGGGATTTTAGTTGATTTAATTATTAAAATTTGTTTTGTATTTATTATTTAAATTTAATAAAAATAAAGGAAATATATTTTTGTATTTAGTTTTTAAAATGAGTGATTTAATAATTATAAAGATAGTAAGATGATAAAGAGAATTTAAAACCGGTTAAAATTCAGATAGAATGATGTCGAAATTATAGGGAAATAGGACGAAAGGACCTAAAAAGGGTCTTAAACGCGCTAGTTAATTGCGCAAATGACCACTTCAAAATATTTTGACAAAATTATCCCAGTCGCGTAACGCAAAGGCAGGATCGTCATGCGAAGGAAAAACCTATTAAATTATCATCGCGTAACGCGAAGGGCACGATCATTCTGGACTTTTCGCAGACTTTTTCTTCGCGAGACGATGCTGCCCTTCGCGTTACGCGACGGGAATAATTTCGTCAGAATATTTTGAAATGGTAATTTGCACAACTAAATTTATGCTCTTGTCACCCCCATATTTAATAGCCTTTTTAGGGTAATTTCGTCAAATTTTCCAAATTATAAATATTAAAATAAATAAAAAGTATTTATTATTTGAGAGAATAATTCAACCAATGTGACTATGATCTAATAGTGGATTCTTTTAGATTAAATTGAAATACTAACTAGTAACATCAAATAAAGTCTATTACTTATATATCCATACCTGGCAAATAAACATTTGAATTCCTCCTTGAATGAACAACACCCTTCGTCCAAACTTATCGACACTAAAAACCGAAACCAAAGTCGCAAAGACATTCACTAGGCCCGTGATGACCGCGCTCATGAGCGAGGCATTGTCGCCGAACCCCAATGTCTTAAAAAGGACCGGAGCATAGAACATGATGACATTAATACCCGTCATTTGTTGAAAGAATGGAATGAACACCCCGATAACGAGTTGTGGCCTATACCTCTTTTGTAGTATGTCCCTCCAAGGATGTTGGACCTGCTTCGATGCCTCAGTGGCATCGACTAGATCCTGAAATTCCGCGTTCACGTTAGTGGTACCACGAATTTTTTGCAACATTTCTCTTGCCATTTCCGGTTGTCCTCTCTCGATGAGGGAGTTTGGAGTATCGGGAAGGAAAGTCGCGCCAATTGTCATGATAATAGCGGGGACCGCGGCTAGACCTAATGAGATTCTCCAACCGTAGTCGCCCTTTATTTGGGATGTACCATAGTTTACTAAGTTGGCCGCAAAGATACCAATCGAGACGGCCAATTGGAAACCGATGTTAAGTGCTCCCCTCATATGCGATGGTGCCATTTCCGAAAGATATAATGGCGCGGACTGTATAACCAATGGATGTATTATAGTAAAATGTCAATCTTTAACACAAAAACAATTCATATCTAGATTGAGTCGGGAATCTCATTACCCTTTTTTTGGCTTTGTACGTACACATTAATTTTTCTTCACAATTCTTATGTTTTTATCGTTGTGTGCTTACAAACTATCAGTTTCATCGTATTCCTCATTTAAAATAAACACAAAACAATGTTATTGTTACCTGATTAGCATAACCAATGCCGACTCCAAGCAACAAACGGCCAATGATGAGCATAGTCAGGTTATTGGCGATGCAATTGAAGATAGAACCGACAAGGAAAACGCTGCCTCCTAGAATCATGGAGACCTTACGCCCCAAAACCCTAGTGGTTGCGGAAGCAAACAACGAGGCAACCAATGCAGCCAAGTAAAGAGAAGACGTGAACAATGTGAGCATGTGGTTGTCGAATTTACAATATTGGTTAACATCTTTATTACTCTTCTCCTTTGCATAAATATTGGGAAAGAATTTCTCCAAGAAATCATCCATAGAGGTTACACCTCCTACGCATATACATAAGTTATTACTATTTAATCGATCTTATGACAATTTCTCGATGAACAATCATAACAAACATGTTTATATATATGTACCTGAAATACCAATATCGTAACCAAAGATAAGGCCACTCGAGGCAGCAATCACGCATGTGACAATGACAAATGCCGTTACACGACCCTCATAACTTCCCGAACCTCCATTAGAAACGAGCCCTCCTCCGGCCATCTTTAAGATTAACCCCAACTATAATTGTGAAATGAACTCCAATTTATGTTATATATATATTTTGTAATTTTCTCCTTCAAGTAGGATTCCTCTATGCTTTTTTTAATTTTATTTAAATTATTTAGAACAATGTCAGCATTAACAAAATAGGAAGGAGTGATTGATGAGTCCTTTTGCGATTTAAAAATGCTATGAAAAGCTATACAAAAAATATGTAAAATCGCAAAAGGACTACATGCATAAGGTTGGGGATAGGGCTAAGCCTTGTCCACTTTAATTCAACAAAGAGACATTCTTGGGTTTTTATATATATATTTTTTCAAGTTTACTAAATTTGGGGACAAAAATTTGTGGAGATTTCTTTGGTTCTTAAGGAAAATATGTTAATATCCACATAATCATGTGTGATTAAGATAAGGAGATGAAATTAGATCTAGAGTTTTTTTTTTTTTGGATTTTTCAGGGTAAATTATGAAATTTGTCTTGAGAACTAATAAACTTACTAAATATTAAAAGAATAAAAGTTTATCATTTAAAAAAAACAGGCATTTACTATTTAACCCTACCTATTGTGTTAAAAGAAATCTTAAACTTAAAAGCACAAAATTTACATTTTTTCTTGTTAAAGTAACTATATTATCTAGTATAAGCTAGCATAATCTCATTGCATATCTCAATACAAATAAGTTTTTAAATATTACCGCAATCAATAGAGAATAATGGGTTAGACTGAAAAGAATAAAAGTTTATGGGCTAAATTAAAAGTGAAAAAAAAATTAATTTTAATACATTAGGATTGATGCTTATGAAGATTTCGAAATGACTTGGTTTAAAAAAAGATTTCCAATGATATTTTTTTTTTCAAAAACAAAAATCAAACATTTTTTTAATACATTAATAATTTGACATTTGCAACAAACATGGTAAATATTCAGATTCAAATAGCTTTCAAGAAAGAACATCAAACCAAAAATATTATTTGATATTATTCATTGGTTTGTGAAAGATAAAAACATAATATTTTAGTTCAACATTTCTAAAAATCGATTGTCTACGATGTTGGTGGATCTGCGACTGCCGATGTTTTAAATCCACTAGAGTGGCAGGTACACGACCCATTAATATCGCAATAGGGTGTATATGGTAAACACCATGGTACTAAAGGCCTACAATCTTTTACAGTCTTGCAACCCACTGGTGGATGTCCTCCTTCAACCATTGAAATTTCTGATGAACACAATCTATATTTAGAAATAATACAAAATAGGAAGAAAAATAAGAAAAAGAGAAAATATTTACCAAACAATGGAGTTGCAGCAATAACAAGGAGAAGCAAAAGAGACATTTTTAGAATAGAACTCATCTTTCTCAATTAATGTATATGTAATTAACTTCTTTTTGTATAATTTCATGTAATACTTATTGCTATTTATAGGCATGATCAAATAAGATGATAGATAAATCATTTGAATTCTAAAAGTAAAAAAATTGAATAAGTTTGACTTTTTCATGTTTTAATTATTTTTATCATGTAAAAGAATCATTGTTTTTTATTTTAAACTCACTTTTCATATAATATATATTTATAATATCTTTTACTTTTTAGTTTAAAAACTTTTTAAATAGTTGTGAGTAAACATATAATAAAATGTAACTTTAAAAAAACTTTTATAGAAAGAGACTATAAAATTTATTATTAAATTTTATAATTACAATTAATAACTGTTTTTAAATATATATGAAAAATTGGAAGAAGGGATGAGAGAAAAATGAAATTAGAAAAGTGAGAATTTTTTTATTATTTTTCAAGTCTCATTTTCATTCCCTCACCAATTACTGATGATTATTTAATTGGTTAAAATATAAAAAAAATTCTTTTTTTAATCTCTTTTTCCCCACATTTCCCTCCCTTTTTCCCTTATATATATATATATATATATAATTGTTGATAAGGTGGAAGAATATTTGATTTGTTGACTAAAATTAATAATTTATCTCAGTACATAAGTATTTGTATTTATATATTATTGTTTAATAACTTATTGATTTGTTTTTGAGATTAATGAATAAATTAAATAATAAAAATAAATATTAAATTATAATTTTTTTAATATAATATTAAAAAGTTTAATAAATTAAATAACAAAATATATAAATATATAAAATAGGATGAAAGTTGTGCACCCACCATGATAAAACAATATTTTATTGATTAAATTGTGAATAAATCAACTATAAATGTTAGGTAAGAAAGGATTTAATTTATTATGTTTTACTTATTTATTTATTTTTATTAAATTATATTATTTTTACTCTAAATTATATTTTATTTTAAATTTATCTATTTTATGAAATTTAGGATATAAACATGTTGACTAGAAGACTATAAGTAATTACTGTTAAGTAATGATTAAAGACAATTTTTTGATTATATTAGGTTTGTTTAATTTTTGTAAGATTAAATATTGAGATAATACAATTTTGAAAAATATTTTAATTATATTTTTTGGATAAGTATATTTCATATGTAGTGTGCGATCTATTAATTTAAAATAAAGCATTAATAAGTGAATATTTTTAATTAAATATAATATAATTAATCTTTATTTATTCTAGTTTGAATTATTTTTGTTATTAAAAATTATTTTTTAATTTTTAATTAATAGGAGAAAATAAATTATTTAGCTCAACCACAAATAAAAAATTATATTTTTTTCATTTTTTTTATATATATATTAACCATAGTGAGCTGAAAAATAAAATTTACCTCTAGTTAGATTTCAAGTTCACTTATTTATTGTCACATTATTCTAACTCATACACAAAATTCTCCTTCTATCATTATATATATATATATTTTTTTCAACTTTTTTATTATTAAATTATTATAAATGTTTTATATATATATATATATATAAAACATTTATAATAATTTAATAATAAAAAAGTTGAAAAAAATATAAATTATTAAATATTTTTTAAATAGAGTAAATGTTATTGTCTATGTCACGTAGAATCAGATAAGATCTTCTGCTACCGAATTGGGTGTTCCCATGTTGCGGACCAATCAAAACTCAGCATTATTATTATATTAATAAATTAAAATTGGGTTGAAAAGGAAGAAAGAGAACCCGGAACCCGTATTTTATTCCGGGTTCAGCAGAAACAGAAATGAGTGAAACTTTATTCACTTCACTCTGTTTTACATGACCTTTGAAGAGACAGTCTACACTGTTTTACATAAGGTTGTCCATGTAAAACTGATTGATATATATTCACTCAGGTGAATATAAAATACATTCATGTAAAAACAGTTTATATGATAGAAGTGAAGCAAACTTCACTTGATATTAAATTTGTAAGATATTTAAATGAATTTACTTTAATTATTTTATATGATTATATATATATATATATATATAAACATGTTCAAATTTTTTTTGTAATATATTTAAATAAATTTATAAAACAAAATATTTTAAAATTTATTTGTAAGATATTTTTTAAAAAAATAATTTTATATTTTATATAATTATATATTAAATATATGTAAATGTTCATGTAAAACCACTAACACATTTATGTAAAAACATTTATAAGTTAATGTAAAAGCATTTATGCATTCATTTAAGTCTGCAAAAAATATAAAAAGAAAACAAGCGCTACCAGGTGAAGCTAGCTTCACCTGGGTATTTACAGCGCTCAAATGAGTGAAACAAGCACTACTAGGTGAAGCTTGCTTCACTCAATATTTACAGCGTTGATAGAAGTGAAGCAAACTTCATTTGATATTTACATTTGTAAGATATTTAAATTAGTTTATTTTAATTATTTTATATGATTATATATTAAATATATATATATATATATATATATATATATATATATATAACAATATATTCAATTTGTTTTTGTAATATATTTAAATAAATTTGTAAAACAAAATATTTTTAAATTTATTTGTAAGATATTTAAAAAAATTATTTAAATTATTTTATATTTTATATAATTATATATTAAATATATATAAATGTTCATGTAAAATCATTAACACATCTATGTAAAAACATTTATATGTTCATGTAAAAGCATTTATACATTCATGTAAGTCTGCAAAAAAAAAAAAACAAGCACTACCAGGTGAAGCTTGCTTCACCTAGGGATTTACAGTGCTCAAATGAGTGAAACAAGCACTACTAGGTGAAGATTGTTTCACTCAATATTTACAGCACTAATAGAAGTGAAACAAATTTCACTTGATATTAAATTTGTAAGATATTTAAATGAATTTACTTTAATTATTTTATATGATTATATATTAAATATATATATATATATATATAAAACAACATGTTCAATTTTTTTTTTAATATATTTAAAAATTTTTGTAAAACAAAATATTTTAAAATTTATTTGTAAGATATTTAATAAATAATATATTTAAATTATTTTATATTTTATATAATTATATATTAAATATATATAAATGTTCATGTAAAACCACTAACACATTTATGCCTTCATGTAAATCTGCAAAAGAATAAAAAAACAAGCGTTATCAAGTGAAGCTAGCTTCACCTGGGTATTTACAACGCTCAAATGTGTGAAACAAACACTAACAGGTGAAGTTTGCATCACTCAATGTTTACAGCGCTGATAAAAGTGAAACAAACTTCACTAGATATTTACATTTGTAAGATATTTAAATTATTTTGTAAATATATTTAAATTAATTTGTAAAACAAAATATTCAATTTTTTTAATATATTAAAATAAATTTGTAAAATAAAATATTTTAAAATTTATTTTTAAGATATTTAGAAAATATATATATTTAAATTATTTTATATTGTATATAATTATATATTAAATATATATAAATGTTCATGTAAAACCACTAACATATTTATGTAAAAACATTTATACGTTTATGTAAAAGCATTTATGCCTTCATGTAAATCTGCAAAAAGAATAAAAAAAACAAGCGATATCAGGTGAAGCAAGCTTCACCTGGTAACTTGTTTTTTTTTTTTTTATTCTTTTGAAGACTTACATGAAGACATAAATACTTTTACATGAACATATAAATGCTTTTACGTAAATGTGTTAATGGTTTTACATAAACATTTATATATATTTAATATATAATTATATATAATATAAAATAATTTAAATATTTTTTTTAAATATCTTAAAAATAAATTTTAAAATATTTTGTTTTACAAATTTATTTATATATATTATAAAAAATTTTGAATTGCTTCACTTCTATCAACGCTGTAAATATTGAGTGAAGCAAGCTTCACCTGGTAGTGTTTGTTTCACTCATTTGAGCGCTGTAAATACCCAGGTGAAGCTAGCTTCACCTGGTAGGGCTTGTTTTGTTTTATATTTTTTGCAGACTTAAATGAAGGTATAAATGCTTACATTAACGTATAAATGTTTTTACATAAATGTGTTAATGGTTTTACATGAACATTTACATATATTTAATATATAATTATATAAAATATAAAATATTTTAAATATTTTTTTTTTAAAATATCTTACAAATAAATTTTAAAATATTTTGTTTTACAAATTTATTTAAATATATTACTAAAAAATTTGAACATATTTATATATATATATATATTTAATATATAATCATATAAAATAATTAAAGTAAATTCATTTAAATATCTTACAAATTTAATATCAAGAATTGAAGTTTGCTTCACTTCTATCAACGCTGTAAATATTGAGTGAAGCAATCTTCACCTGGTAGTGCTTGTTTCACTAATTTGAGCGCTTTAAATACCTAGGTGAAGCTAGCTTCACCTGGTAGCGCTTGTTTTTTTATTCTTTTGCAGATTTACATGAAGACATAAATACTTTTACATGAACGTATAAATGTTTTTACATAAATGTGTTAGTGGTTTTACATTAATATTTACATATATTTAATATATAATTATATAAAATATAAAATAATTTAAATATTTTTTTTAAAAATATCTTACAAATAAATTTGAAAATATTTTGTTTTACAAATTTATTTAAATATATTACAAATTTTTTTGAAAATGTTATATATATATATATTTATTATATAATCATATAAAATAATTAAAATAAATTAAATTAAATATCTTACAAATGTAAATATCAAGTGAAGTTTACTTCACTTCTATCAGTGCTGTAAATATTGAGTGAAACAATTTTTACCTGGTAGTGCTTGTTTCACTCATTTGAGCACTGTAAATCCCCAGGTGAAGCAAACTTCACCTGGTAGTGCTTGTTTTTTTTTTTTTTTTTGCAGACTTATATGAAGGTATAAATGTTTTTACATGAACATATAAATGTTTTTACATAAATGTATTAATGATTTTACATGAACATTTATATATATATTTAATATATAATTATATAAAATATAACATAATTTAAATAATTTTTTAAAATATCTTACAAATAAATTTAAAAATATTTTGTTTTACAAATTTATTTAAATACATTACAAAATTTTTTGAACATGTTATATATATATATATATATATATATATATATATATTTATTATATAATCATATAAAATAATTAAAATAAATTAATTTAAATATCTTTCAAATGTAAATATCAAGTGAAGTTTAGTTCACTTCTATCAGTGCTGTAAATATTGAGTGAAGCAAGCTTCACCTGGTGGTGCTTGTTTCACTCATTTGAGCGCTGTAAATACCCAGGTGAAGCAAACTTCACCTGGTAGAGCTTGTTTTTTTTTTATTCTATTGCAGACTTACATGAAGACATAAATGCTTTTATATGAACATATAAATATTTTTACATAAATGTGTTAATGGTTTTAAATGAACATTTATATATATTTAATATATAATTATATAATTATATAAAATATAAAATAATTTAAATAATTTTTTTAAATATCTTACAAATAAATTTAAAAATATTTTGTTTTACAAATTTATTTAAATATATTACAAATATTTTTGAATATATTGTTATATATATATATATATTTAATATATAATCATATAAAATAATTAAAATAAACTAATTTAAATATCTTACAAATGTAAATATCAAGTGAAGTTTGCTTCACTTCTATCAGTGCGGTAAATATTGAGTGAAGCAAGCTTCGCCTATTAGTGCTTGTTTCACTCATTTGAGCGCTGTAAATACTCAGGTGAAGCTAGCTTCACTTGGTAGCGCTTGTTTTCTTTTTATATTTTTTACAGACTTAAATGAATGCATAAATACTTTTACATTAACGTATAAATGTTTTTACATAAATGTGTTAGTGGTTTTACATGAACATTTACATATATTTAATATATAATTATATAAAATATAAAATAATTTAAATATTTTTTTTAAAAATATCTTACAAATAAATTTTAAAATATTTTGTTTTATAAATTTATTTAAATATATTACAAAAAAAAATTTGAACATGTTTATATATATATATATATTTAATATATAATCATATAAAATAATTAAAGTAAATTTATTTAAATATCTTACAAATTTAATATCAAGTGAAATTTGCTTCACTTCTATCATATAAACTGATTTTATATGAATGTATTTTATATTCACCTGAGTGAATATATATCAATCAGTTTTACATGGACAACCTTATGTAAAACAGTGTAGACTGTCTCTTCAAAGGTCATGTAAAACAGAGTGAAGCGAAGGAAGCTTCACTCATTTCTGTTTCTGCTGAACCCGGAATAAAATACGGGTTCCGGGTTCTCTTTCTTTCAACCAAATTTTAATTTATTAATATAATAATAATGCTGAGTTTTGATTGGTCTGTAACAGGGGAACACCCAATTCGGTAGCAGAAGATCTGATCTGCATGTAGAATGTAACACTCTACAATATAAATATATATTTTATAATAGAATTTTTTGTTTATTATTCAACCCATTTATACATTTTCTCAAATTGAATTTAACAGTATAATTATACATTTTAGTGTTAAAATTGAACTTGTTTATGTGTAAACAATTTGATTAAATTGTTAAACGAATGGTTTTAAATCGAACCAAATGATCAACCCGAAATAGATTAAATACGCTGAACTAACCTACTCATGATTAAAATTGAAAAAATATGTATAATTTGATATGAACTAAAACAATTAAATCTTAATATTTCAGCTCCACATTCAACCATAATGTAAAATACATATAAATAATAACACTGAAATAAATCTTTTTTGTAAAAGAAAAAAAATCTTTAATAAATTAATTTATATACAATTTATTATTATTATTACTACTATTTTATTTTAAAAAATAGATATAATTATATTATTTATAAATATTATTATTATTATTTTGAATTATAAAGAACTAGAATATCTCATAAACGTACTCTTTTCAAATGACTCGCACCGGTGGAGTTTGATAAATATTATTTATAAACTAGAGAGAAAAATTCTAAAAATTTTCGGCGAGAATTTTATAGTGATGGAATCTTGAATTTCTTCCCCAAATATGTGCACATTCTCATATTCAATCAAGAATCGCGTCGAAATCAAGATCGTCGGCACGTTTGGCACGATCGACACGTTCGACACGGTCGGCATGTTCGGCATAGTTGCTCGGTCACGCGATTCAGTTAATTTGGTAGTCTATTACGGGAAACGTGGTCGGAGTAAAGATCGTCGGCACGTCTGGAACGATTGGCACGTCTGACACAATCGGCACGACAGGTACGTCTGACAAAATCAGCACGACAAGTACGTCTAGCACGTTCGGCACATCGAGGAAAATCGTCTAAGGTTTGAATAAATTTTAATCTCACATCTTGCCTAACCAAGATGAGCTAATTTCAAAACTTATTTAATAAAAACAACCCAAATTTGAGAATCAAATAACAAACATTTTGTTAAGATAGGTTTCCTTGATTCTCTTGTTGTTAATTGGAAAAAAGAATAGTACATATTATTTACCTATCCATTTGTTTTTTCTATAGAAATTGAATAACGTTGATGTATAGTTCCACCAGAATGAACTAAAGCTTTAACTTCAGCTTCCTTCTTCCTGTCAGACCTATCTCATTGTATTCTAATTAAAGCACCACGAATATCCTGAAGCATATACTTCATAAATGCAACTCACAATAATAATTACATCTTCTATCTAATTATTCCTATAAATCAAATAAACAAGCTTAGATCGATAACCTGAAATGAAAACAATTTATGAACTCCTAATTTGAGAAGACTTCAATTTCTTAAAAGTTTTCTCAAACTTACTCTTCCCTCTCCCCAAAGCACTACCAAATTCATCATCAAGAAGTGGGCTTTGTGTTAGATTAATTTATAATTAATTCAATAATTATTGGGCTTTTAATGCAATATTTATAGTGTTGGACTATTATGTAATAAACATAAATTAAAGTGATCAAATATAGTATTAAAGAGGTTTATGGGGTACGTAGGTTATTGAATAAATGCGTAGAGACCAAAAGGTTATTTAAATATCTATAAAGGCCTAGTTTATAAATAACCGAAATCTAAAAAAAGAGGGTTATGGCCCCCAATCTACACAGCGCTACACTATATGAAGCCCATTGGACTTAATACTTGTCGATTTGTATTAGTAAGGTTACGACATTCAATAGGTAAGACATCTCTCTTGTCTCCCCATCGATAGAGAGGATTTACAGAGTGAAAAATCTCAAAGTGAAGTTAAGGGCTATGCTAGATTGGAAGATCCATCAACCAAAATTCATCCCAAGGACAATCAAGAACAATGAAAGCTAAATGTATGTTCCGCTTCTAGTAATTGAATTGATCTATCATATTGAATCCCTTATTTATCAGTTGATGGCTATTTAAAGTTTATATAAAGTATTATTAGATTTGGTTTATAAAATCTAACCATTGGTATTAAAGCCTACCGTCCATTGATTCTCAAGGAATTGATAATTCAATTTGTTTTTTCAAAATCCTAGTTTTTATTATCTTGATTAAATGCATTTTGGTTTATATTTTATATGATTAGTTGATGATATTATGCATATATATTGTTTTAACAATTATAAAAAGTGATATTAGGTTTTTATTGTGAATGAAAGTTCTAAAAAAAACTATAAAGTATAGAAGATTGGATTATAGGAATTTTATATAAAGAAAAATCCTACCACATATAGAAGATTAAATTCTAGGAATTCCATATAAGGAAAAATCCTACCAAATATAGAAGATTGGATTTTAGGAAATCACTAAATTTAGGATGATTGCAATCATCATTATTAGAAAGATCTTGTAACTTCTATATAAATGGGTCTTGACCCTCCATTGTAATAAAAAAATACTTTAAAGTCAATTTTTTTTAATATAAAGTGTATTTTATTGCAGCAAATCAATAAAGATTGAATATTTGGTAATAATCAAAAGAGACCCAATGAAGCATGATGTCACCAAAGTGGCATCTCTTGTGAAAAAAGTCTAAGAAGAGTATTAGATATTGGTGTGTATAAACAGTAATGAATATTAATCGACCCAAAGGAATGTTAATATTTGACTAAGTTTATACACACACTTGTGGTGGTATATGTGTAACAATTATAAGGTAAGCATGTGAATAATACGTTGATACAAAGATATGCCTATTATTTGACCGCACTTATTGTCAATGTTTGATCACTACACCAAGATTACTACTGTAATTAATATTACTATCCAAAGACTTGATATTAATGTTGCACTAGTGTCTTGAGATGAGATTTTGTCAATATTTTATTTTTTTTAATGATTTTAACTTTTATCATAATTTAATTATGGTTCGTTCTATTTTTCAGCTAATGTTAAAATATCTACTAACATGAACTCCATTCCCATTCTAAATAGGAAAAACTTTAAGGATTGAAAGGACATTTATATTGTTCTAGATTGCATGGATCTAGACCTTGCATTAAGGATTGATACCCCCACGACTCCTCTAGAAAATAGTTCTAGCGGTGACAAGGCTAACTATGAGAAGTGGGAAAGGTAAAATCGCATGTGTCACTAAAGCGTGGCATTCCAGAGGCATTTAGGGGTGCAGTATCTGAGGATATTATTAATACAAAGGTGTTCCTTACTAAAATCAAAAAACGATTTGTAAGGAATGATAAGGCAAAAACGGGCGCGATTTTAGCACGCCTTATTACCTTAAAGTATAAAGGCAATAATAATATAAGGGAGCACATCTTGAAAATGTCCCGTATAGTTTCAAGGCTAAAGGAACTTAAGCTTAATCTTTCTGAAGATCTTCATGTGCATCTGATACTAGCTTACTATACCAGTTTAAAGTGAACTATAATTGTCAAAAAGATAAATGGTCTCTTAACGAGCTCATTTCTTATTACGGACAAAAGGAGGAAAGGTTGAAAGTGAATAGGACCGAAAGTGTTCATATAGTTACTACTCCGAAGGTTAATAAGGTTAATAACCTAAAGAGAAAGAATAAGGAAGTTGTTAAGGGTCCCGAGTAGAAGAAATAAGTCACATCCTTGGTACAAGATAGAAAGTGTTACTTTTGCGGCAATGCGGAACACATGAAGAAAGAATGTAACAACTTTCGTGCTTGGGTTGTCAAGAAAGATACTAAAGGTACATTTTTTAATTTAGTTTATTCAGAGATTAATTTATCTTCAGTTCCTAGAAATACTTGATGGGCTACTACTCATATAAGTATTTCTACGCATGGTTGCCTGAGTCATTGGTTGCCAAGTGATTCTTAAAGAGTCATCTATGTGGGTGATGGGAAAACGGTGTCCGTGGAGGAAATATGAATTTTAAATTATTGTTAAAAACTGGTTTTATTTGAATTTAAAGAATACATTTATTATAACGTCTTTTAGACACAATTTGATTTCTAATTCAGTCTTGGACAAATCCGGTTACTTTTGTTCATTTAGAAATTCAAATTTCATTTTATCTTTAAATTCAAATATTGTTGGTACTAGATTGGTAAATACTTACGATAATTTATACTTGTTTGAAACTATTTCATCTTATAATGAACCCCTACACGTGGAATTACGTGGTACTAAAAGAAAAATTAATAAAGAAAATTTGGCAACATAATGGCACTGAAGGTTAGGTCATCTCTAGAAATATAGTTGAAAGACTTGTGTCTAATGGAATTTTGGATTCCCTTGATTTTACAGACTTTGATGTTTGTATTGAATCTGTAAAGGAAAAGCAAACTAAATCAAAAAATCTAGGTGTTTATAGGTCATCAAAAGTTTTAGAATTGATTCATATAGATATTTACGGTCCATTCCCTTCGGCTTCTTGGAATGGACAACAATATTTTATATCATTCATTGATGACTATTATAGATTTGGATACCTATACCTTATTAATGAAAAATCACGGTCCGTGGATGTTTTTAAGTCATTTAAGGCTGAAGTTGAGAAACAACTCAACTGAAGCATGAAATGCGTCAAATTTGGTCGCGGTGGTGAATAAAACGATAGATATGACAGTTCAGGTGAACAACGTCCATGACCATTTGCTAAATTTATAGAGGAATCTAGTATCGTCCCACAATGCACTATTCTTGGGTCACCTAGCATTAACGGTGTATCTAAAAGATGAAATAGGACTCTAAAGGATATGCTAAGAGTATGATCAACCATTCTACCTTACTATAGTCACTCTAGGGAGAAACATTAAAAACAATAACATATATTCTTAATAGGGCACCCACTAAAGCATCTAGTAACACCTTATGAACTTTGGACTGTGCGAAATCCTAGTTTAAAGCATTTACATGTTTGTGGTTGTCCAGCTGAGGCAAGGCCTTATAGGCCTTTAGAAAAGAAATTGGACCCCAAAATAGTATATAGCTACTTTATTGGTTATTCTGAGCGAAGAAGGGGCTATAAGTTTTACAATCCCACACTAAAGAAAATTTTTGAAACGGAAAATGCAGTATTTTTTAAGGATGTAAAGTTTAAGGGGATAAATAATATAAGGGACATTGATTTCGAGGAGGAGGAATCTTTGACTCAGTCTTCGAATGAGTTAACTTCTCTTAGCGATGTGCAGGTTTCCATACCTGTCATTGTTCAAGAAGCGATTATGAATCCTCATATGAACAATATCGAACTCCCCTTATTTAGGAAGAGATAATTCTTCCTATAGTTGAAACTCAACAACCTCAAATTCAGGAACAAGTACCTTTGCGAAGGTTCACTAGAGAGAAGAAGAGCAATATAGGATGATTTCATCGTATTTCTTCAGGAACATGAGGAAAATTATGGTTCGAGTAAGGATGATTCACTCACCTTCACTCAAGCTATAAATTGTTCCAATTCTCAAAATTGGATCGAAGCAATGAAATGAGGAGTATAAGTCGATGCAAGATAATAAAGTATGAGAACTTGTCCCATTACCTGAAGGTAAGAAACTTAGTGGTTGTATATGTATTTTTAAAAGTAAAAGGGATTAGAAGGGTAATGTGGAGAGGTTTGAAGCACGTCTTGTGGAAAAGGGCTTTACTCAAAAGGAAGATATTGATTTTAAAGAAACTTTCTCTCTGGTTTCATCAAAAGACTCTTTTAGAACGATAATGGCACTTGTAGCACATTTTGATCTTGAACTACATCAAATAGATGTCAAAACAACGTTTCTTAATGGAAATATTGATGAAACGATTTATATGACGCAACCACAAAATTTCATGTCGGTTGACTCTAAAGAAATGATTTGCAAATTGAGAAAATCTATTTATGGGCTTAAGTAGGCTTCTCGTCAATGGTACCATAAATTTCATGAAGTGGCTATCTCGTTCGGTTTTGAGGTAAACATTGTCGAGGATTGTGTGTATCATAAGTTCAGTAGGAGTAAATTCATCTTTTTGGTACTTTATGTCGATGACATTTTGTTAGCCACAAATGATAAGGGCTTTTTGCATGACACTAAGAAATTCCTATCTAGGAATTTTCAAATGATAGATCCAGGTGAAGCTTCTTTTGTATTAGGGATCCAAATCCACTGAGATTGTTCTCGTGGTGTTATTGAATTATCGCAAAGAAGCTACATCAATATAGTACTTAAAAGATTTGGCATGCTTAAAAGTAAGTTGATCGACACCCCTATTGCTAAAGGTGATAAATTCAGTCTTAGTCAATGCCCTAAGAACAATTCGGAAATTAAGGAAATAAAGTTCATTCCCTATTCTTTGGATGTAGGGAGTTTAATGTATGCTAAGTATGTACGCGTCCGAATATTACATTCATAGTTAGAGTATTGGGTAGATATTTAAGTAGCCCTAGGATGGACTGTTGGCGCACAACCAAAAGGGTTATGAGATATTTGAATAGAACAAAGGATTATATGCTCACATATAGGAGATTAGATGATTTTGAGATTATCGGGTATTCCGACTCTAATTTTGCGGGATATAGATTTTGAGTAGGAAATCTATATCTGTTGGCCGGTAGATTGATTTCATGGAAAAGTGTTAAATTGACACTTGTTGCGTCACCCACTATGGCGGTAGAGTTCGTTGCATGTTACAAGACATCAAATCACGAAGTATGGTTGTGAAATTTTGTCACTAGTCTGCGCGTTATAAAGGTTATTGAACGACCACTAAAGTTATAATGTGACAATAAATTAGAAGTTATGTATTCTATTAACAATAGAAGCTCGTACAAGTCAAAGCATATTGACATTAAGTTTCGAGTTGTGAAGGAGAGAATTCAAGATGGTCAACTTTCAATAGAGTACATAGGTACAAACTCCATATTAGCATACCCACTAACTAAGGAATTAACACCTAAAGCGTATCATGAGCACACTAATCACATGAGTTTTAAGTAAAGATGGTAATTTGAAACCGCCCTACGAAAACCGAACTAAATTGCCCCATTTGGGACGGTTTTTCCCCGAAACCGAACGAGGATGGGGTGGGGATGGTATTTGTGTCCCCCTCCTCGATCTCACTCCAATTCTACCCCGAACATTATAAATATAATTAAATATATTAAATAATCAATATATTTATTTATATATTATATTTATAAGTCATAAATTTATTTCTTTATAATACTATAAAATTTTAATATATTATAATATATATTATATTAAAATTTCGTTTATATAATTTTATTGTATAATTTTTTTTTTATATTTTTTAATATTTTAATAACGGTGCCTCACGGGGATTCTCTGAAACCGAACAAAACTGAACAGGGCGGGGATGATATTAAAAAAAATATCCCCAAAGTAAAAACGGGAAGGAATGGTAAATGCATTCCCCCCCCGAACCACTCCATTGTCGAGCGTTTATTCAATGATATATCAATTTAGTGGGTGTTTGTATTTATTTTATTTTTATACTCTATTGTTTGTTCCAAACGTATGATTTTACGCGTTTTAGTCAATAAAGTTTTGGATATTTTACTGATCAGATTTATCCATTTTAAAGTATTCATTTTATTCTCTCAATTAAATTTTAAATTTCTTTTTAATCTTTCAAAGAGGAGAAAATAAACATGTGGTGATAACATTAATGTATTTTCATGTTATGCATCCATAATTGATCTATGTCATTTAGTTATGTTGGTAATGTCACCATGGAAGGTTTAGTTACGATGATGCTAACGAAAACCGCTATGATCCTTTATTATTATAGTTAATGGGCCAAATTGTAAGGGATGCCCTAAAGTTTATAATAACCATTTAAGATAGCAATAAAGTTACACTATTGTAGATTTGCATATTCGGCCTAGTGGGAGATTGTTGGATTAATTTATAATAATTATTGGGTTTTTAATGCAATATTATAGTGTTGAGATATTATGTAATAAACCTAAACTAAAGTGATTAAATACAGTATTAAGGAAGTTTATGAGGTACATAGGTTATAGAATAATTGCGTAGAGACCAAAGAGTTATTTAAATATCTATGAAGGGATGATTTATAAATAATCGAAATCTAAAAAAAGATGGTTATGGTCCCCAATCTATACATCACTACATTGGATCAGACTCATTGAACCTAATGCCTATCGATTTGTATTAGTAGGGTTACGACATTGAGTAGGTAATAGATCTCTCTTGTCTCCCCATCGATAGAGAGGATTCACATAGTGAGACAAAGTGAAGCTAAGGGCTGTGCTAGATTGGAAGATCCATAAACCGAAATTCATCCCAAGGACAATAAAGAACAATGGAAGCTAAATGTATGTTCCGCTTCTAGTAATTGAATTGATCTATCATCTCAAATCCCACAATTGACGGCTATTTAAAGTTTATATAAAGTATTATTAGATTTGATTTATAAAATCTAAAACTCTCTTCTAACAAGAATATAATTTCCTCAATCTACTCCATGTTCTTCCAAAAGTTCTCATTGTAGGCTGTTTATCAACTTAATGTAAGAGTATACTTTCCTTTTACAACCCAAAAAACAGATCATGGTTTTGAGTCTTCACCTAGAATCATTTATAAAAAAGTGACCTTGAGTAAGGGGAAATTGATCCTTATAAAAATGGTCGGACATTAAGTAAATCTGAGTAATGAGACGAAAGAAATCATGGAGAATAGGAGATAGAGGATACTTGTCGTAGTAAGTGTTAGATACATTAGTTTTATTATATTTATTAGCAATTAATGATATTTTAGTCTATTGTAATCCGTAAATATATAGACTTTTTTATTACATTCAGTTTATTTAATGCTTGCTAATAAGAAACCTTAGATTCTCTCTTTATCTTATCATGGTATCAGAGCCTCCATTTATGGATTCTCTTTGTTCAACGTAAAACTTTCAATCTACATCTTTCGATTTGGATTTGGTGTTTGAGTATGCAATTGTCAATGGTTCATTTTTGCTTCCTTTTTTCTCTAGTTTATTTGTTTGGAAATTTGTATTCATGTCGCATCGTGTTGCGACGTTCCATATTCGTGATATTATATTTGTGTTGTCTTTGTTGGTATTTGTATTTGTGTCGCGTCGTGTTGTGTTGTGCCACGTCGTGTCGCGTCATGATGTATCATGTCATATTTGTGCTACTGTATTTGTGTTGCCATTGAAGATTTGTATTCATGTCATGTCGTGCCATATTTATGTATTTGTGTTGTCGTTGGAGATTTGTATTTGATCCACGTCATGTCATATTTGTGTTTCCATTGGAAATTTTTGTTCGTGACGCGTCGTTCTAAATTTGTGCTATTGTATTTGTGTTGTCAATGGAAATTTGTATTTGTGACGCATCGTGCCATATCATGTCATATTTGTTATTGTTGTTTTCACCATGTATAATCGTAAAGATGATTCATCACCGAGTGCGCAATGGACTTATCTTTCACCGTAAATTAGTAATACAATTGATTCTCTAACCTTGGATCCATATATATTTGAGTAGTTTGAGTAGTTTCTCGCCTCACAACCACATGCCATGTCCGACTTCTTTCATAAAGGTTTGTTATTGTCTGATAATTTAGGTACACTGTCTCTCTTATGGATATTAGATTCAGGCGCATCTCATCACATATCTCCTAACATTAACTCATTTATGTCAGTCAATTAAGTTCCACCATCTTCTGTCATGACTATCGATGGTACTCAAAAGCCATTGACATGAATTTATTTTGTACATACATCTTGTTTTTCTCTCCCACATTTCTATCATATTCCCCGTCTTTCATTAAATCTTTTATTTGTTAGTCAACTGTGTGATTATGGTTTCACAGTTTTGTTTATTTTTTCCAATTTTTGTGTTAAGGACCCACGGTCACAGAAGGTGATTAAACATGCCGTAGGAAAGGAGGACTTTATGTTTTGGATGAACTCAAAGTATTAGATGTTGCTGCCTCCAACATTGACTTGTCAACCTTTCGTTTCAATCGTTCATTTTCAGAATTTTACCGTTGGGATTCTTGTTTGGGTCATGTCTGAGTCTCGTTTAAAGTTTTTAGTGTCTGTTGAAGCTTTATGTTGTTTAGAAAATCATGACATTTCTGTTTGTAGTGGTTGTAAATTGGTTAAGTTTTCAGCATTTTGTTATAAAATTATTTCTTTTTCCACTACTTCATTTGATCTCGTGCATTTTATTGTGTGGGGACCTTATTCTGTTTCTTTTAAAGGAGGTTCTCGATATTATATTTTATTTGTTGATGACTTCACTCGTTATGCTTGGGTTTATCTTATGAAACGTAAGTCTGAATTTCTTACTCTAGTCACCAATTTTCAAGCTCTTGTGAGAACCCAACATTGTTCAGTCATTAAATGTTTTAGGTGTGATTTGGGAGGCGAATACACTTCTAATGATTTCTCTCATTTACTTGCCTCTGATGGTACCTGTTAGGATCTAGGTCGCCGCTGGTGGACCGGGGGTTGGACCGGTTAGCGGTTCTCACTCGTAGGGTGGTGGTTAATCCGGTTAGAGATTAACACTGGGGTTTCAATACTACACAACCTGTCACAAACCCTTGAACTAGGTTCAAGCGCGGAAGAGGTTTGCTTTCAAGTTGAAGCGGTACACGTGTATGATAGGCGGAGTCGGTTTCAGATGATGGAGATTTGAAGAATGGTGGGTCGGTTTCGGTTATCTGGATATTCGGTATGGTCAGTATGGAGTCGGTTTGGAGCGGTATGGTTAGGTTAGTCGGTTATGTAATGAAGCCAACATAAAGTAAATAACACAACAGATTTTATGGATGTTCGGAGATAAAACTCCTACGTCACCCCTTCCTCTCGAAACCGCGAGAAGGATATTCACTAAGGAATACAAGTACAATTCGATCGAGACTTATTTCCTGCTCGATAACACTCTTACAATTCACACCGAAATTGTAGCACACACTTAGAATTTAGCACTTAGGCTTTCTAGAATAGCACACTGTTATCACTTGTAGTAAATGCTCTTAGCTCTTGTTATCCCAATGTATGTCCCGCATTTACTCTTCTGCAACTGCCTCCTTTTATAGGTGAAATATGCCAACGGTCATATTTCAAAGCCTTGAATCTGATTGGCTGATCAGAGATGCAGTGATTCAGTGTCTCAGACCTGCCGGTCGTCTCCTCAGACCTGACGGTCAATCTCAGACCTGGTGTCCTGTTTCAGACCTGCCGGTCTGTAAGGCAAACCTGCTGGGTTTGTCTTTTACTCAATGTAGGCACTGTCTGTTTGGACAGTTGTCTGTACTTTGAAGATTTCCTTTCTGGCTTATCCCGAAGTAGAAGGATCCGGTAGTACTGTTTTCTGCAGCCTACAGTCTTTCCTCAGACTTGCATGGATATGGAAGTATTCAGTCTGTTCCTTTGGTATCATTCTCAACAGATACCCAAAATGTCTTCTTGTACTAGTCGGCCACTTGACTTGGCCGAATATCTTTTGGTAGTGAAGTAACCGGACTTCTTCCGGTTATTCTTGTCTTGTGGATGATCGGTTGTTTGATGGTTCCGGTTTTGAGCTTTGGCCGATCCTTTGTGCGGTCACGTTCAGAATTCTCTTGATCGGTATAGTGACTTGACCGGTTCGGTTTCTTCAGTTGGTTTTCTTTTGTTCATCCGGTCCGGTTCCTTGTTCCTGCATGGGAAGTTTGTTTAAGTTAGGTTTATTTGAACCGGTCTGAATTTATCTAACAATTTCTCCCTTTTTGATTATTTTATTTAAAATTATCAAAATCATGTAAGTTTGCAACCGTAGGCCGGTTGTTTTGTTTGGCCGGTTTTTGAAAAAGACTTAGAGAATTTTTCGAAAAATTTTGAGGGAGGAGTTTTGGAAGAGTCTTTATCTTTTATCTAACAATTTCTCCCTTTTTGATTATTTTATTTAAAATTATCAAAATCATGTAGAGATGCAAAATAAGGCCGGTATTCAAAAATAACTTTATATATTTATAGATAACCGAAAAAGACAAAGCATAAATACTAAGGCAAATAAGAAAAGGAAGGAGAGTCCCTATTCTGAGTCCGTGAATTCGTAGGCGCTCTTCTTTTTCTTTGGTTGCGGTTGCGGTTGCCTGGACTGTTGAGAGGGTCGTGGTCTTTTTGATCGGGACCGCAGCTGTTCTTCGACTTCGTCTTCGACTGGGTCGGCTTGCTGCGAAGTACCCGCAGTGATTGGTTCCGAGATTTCATTGAACATCTCCGCAATCTGAACCCTCTTAGGAGCCGGCCTCTTTCTCTTCTTCGGTTCTGAAGCGGAGGCGGCCGCCTTCTTCTTTTTCTCGTGTTCCTTTGCAAATTCGGCCAGCTTCCGTTTTTGCCCTTCCAATCGTGCGGCATCCTCCGCAGCCAGACTGGCCACTTGCTCGGCATACCCTGGGTATAAAATCTCGGCCCTTCTTATTCTTTCGACTTCTAATTCTGCTTCGGTCAGCTGAGACGATCGCGGCGCCTCTTTGTCTTTGCCAGCTTCGGCGTCCAGCGCATCCTGGACCCTTTTAGCCACTAGAGCATCAGCCTCTATAGCCGCGGCGTCCGCATTCTCCTTAGCTTTTAGGATTTCGGCCATCTGTGCAGTAAGAGCCTTTACTTCGGCCACGAGGCTCTCGTTCGACTTTTCGAGTTCTGAGACCCGGTCGATTGTCTGGTCGACCCTTTCGAAGTCCTTCTTTAAGTCTGAGGTCATAGCCTCCAGAGCTTCGGTTCGCTGAACACACTTTTCGCGCTCACCGGCCTCTTCCCACAGCCCGGTGCTGAGTTCTGCTAGGCGTGCTTGATGTTGATCTATAAGCTGTTTTGTCACATCGGCGAACTGCAGGGCCGAATCAAATATTTTATTGCAACAATCCTTGAGCGGTTGAAACTTGGATACCTCGTGTGCTTGAACGCGGTCATTGATCCGTTCTGAAGTGGATGCGTCAAGCTGCTGAAACCAGTCTTCAATCTGCCCTGATATGGACATTTCAAACTTCTTTAGTTGGTCATCAATCCTCCCCAAAACAGTTGCTTCAAACTTTTGGAGCCGGTCTTCAATTTGTTCTTTAGGAGGGACCGAGGCGGTGGCTTCCGGTGGTGGAGAGGGGATTGATTGCTCGGTGGGGTCAGGATCGGCTCTTGCACTGGAATCTATCAGTGCAGCATTCTCATTAGGAGGTTCTAATGTGACCGCATCCTCCAAGTTCGTTACCGCAACTTCTGAGATTGGTACCTCGACATCTTCTAAAATTTGTACCTCAATAGTTTTTGAAGTCGGTATCTCAACGTCTTCTGGCATCGGTGCCTCAATATCCCTTGGTGTCTCAACTTCCTCTCTTGAAGGTGTTGGGCAGTCAACTGGAAATTCTTCGATTACCGGAGCAGTATAGACCGGTACTTGCTTTTGGTTGCATATTGCTTCCAGCCGCTCTATTTCTTGACGTATTTCCAGTTTGCCCTTTTCAAGCTTTAATAATACTCGCGGCGCTATGGTAGACACCGATCCCCCTTCGGCATATTCCTCTTTAATTTTCCGGATGCGCCTTCTCAGTTTCCGAAGATGACTTCTCGGTATCAATAGGCAAGTTCGGCATTGTACTTCCTGAATGGTATTGGATTTTGTGAGGCTTAAGATCATGTCCTCGACTTCCTCCAATCTGGCGATGCAATCCTGTTGCGGGAGGTCCGATAGGATGTCTTTATATTTTGTGTTGAAACGGTACTCATGCCACTCCAAATATAGGTCTATAACGTCCTCGTCTCGCTTGTTGATGCCGTGAAAGATATTCTGGGCTAGTCTTTCGGCCTCGGCCTCATCGGCCTCTTCCCTGTTGTAGCCTTCATTATTGGCTCCTGTATCGCCCCCTTCTTCACCCTCGGTGGTTTCAGGATTAGCGCTTTGTTCGGCATCGTTTGGACTCCGAGCCGAAAGATCGTCGTCATGGACCGTTTCATCTTCGGTCCTCTCCGGGTCGGTTTCCTCAGGGGCCCACTCCTCATCCTCTGTTTGTTGCGGTGGGTCTTCGAAAGTTATCTTTTCTTTCCTCTTTCCTCCGGTCTTTGCTTTTGCCGGGGCATCTTTCTTTGCGGCTTTCTTCTTTCGGCCACCTGTGGAACTGGAGGCCGACTGCGTTCTTGGAAGAAATTGCCTCGATCGAATGATGCAACGTTTTATTAGCCCAACACTGGGACCGACGTTGAGGTTCAAGTGTAGGAAGATCTTACCGAGTTGCACGGCATATCCCCACGACCGGGCTGAATCCGGTCTTACCATGTCCATGAGGTTGCCGAACACTGATCTTGCCCAGTTGACCTCCTTTCCTTCCAACAGACGAAATATCATTTTGATTTGGTCTCTAGTGAGGTTGCTGAAGTTTCCTCCCCTTGCCAGTATCGCCCTGGCGAAAACGTCACATACCGGGATATATTCCGGCTTCAGCGTATTCTTACTTCCGGATGTCGTGATTGGCTTATTGGTTGCCGATAAGAGGTGGCAAGCCGTCTCAAAAGTATCATCGTCTATTGCTGCCGTTGCGTCCTCGCCGGTAGTTGGGAGACGCAAACTCTCGGCCACCACTGCTTCGGTGATCTCGATTTGGGAACCGCAAACCGTTGCGATGATCCTGTCGTAGGAGATGATTGCGGTTTTGAAGAACTCTTCAACCGCCTCTCTGTAAATTACGTGAGGACCGTCTAGAAAATATCCCAGACCGGTTTTGATCAGCAGGTCAATGACTTCCTTTGCTTCGGTTGTCCCATTCTGCCGAATCTCCTCGAAGTCTACTTGAGAATAGAGTTTGAACAACGCCGAATCACGACCCATGTTGAAGAGTTTGAGAATGAGAGAGATCGGCTTCAGAAAGTTTAGGAAAGTTAGAGAGATAAAGTGAATTCGCGTGAGAATGAAATAAATGACCGAAGGCCCCCTTTTATAGTCACGGTTTGGAAGCCCAACCGTCCCATCATGAATGGGCGGGAATTTTCCCTCCAAGGTAAGAGTACGCCAAACTGTGGGCGGGAAACCGAAAACTGTGGGCGGCAATTTTGAGCGGGAATTTTCCCTCCAAAATACTTAACCTATGTCATGGATGACGCTTTCATTTCTTTGAGACCGAATGAATAATCGGTTTCAGACATTTCGATTAACAGTTTTGATCAGATTTTATGAAACCGGATAAGAACGAGTTAATTTTTGGTTACTTAGATAAGTGCGCAAAGAGTAGAGGGACACGGTCATTGAAACTAAAACGATATTTTATTCAAGAGACCGATACGAATGAGTACATAGAGAAAACCGATAGAATGATACGAAAGATAGACATTTAAGCAGTAAGCACCATTCTGGAATACTTTTCCACCACCGCATCTGCATCAAGAATGTTTGAGGGGGATGCCGGTGTACCCGGTCCAAAATCTGGCCGGTACTTGAGAATCAACTTGCTGATGTGAGGTGCAAAGCCGAGACCTTTCTTGGTCCGCACCATTTTCCTCAAGTTTTGAAAGAGGACCGCTGACCAATTGATGGGCGTGTGGTTGTAGATGTGGGTCATGATATTGTAGGTATTCTTTGAATACCGCTGATTGGGAGATTGGCACAGAATGGACCGAGTGACAATCTCTAGAAGTAGCTGAGTACTACGACCGAGGCGGGTTTTTAACCCATGGGTTTCCGCCGGGTCAAAGGTTGCAGAGCAGCGGAACCCATAGTAGTATTCATCAGTTCCCTCCATGGCCGGAAAATCAGAGAACCCTTCTTTGGGCAGATTGAAGAGGGTGGCAAATTCGGCTTCATCAAGCCGGAAGGTATGATTCCTTACAGTGGTGACAATACGATCGCCCCAGTTGCAGGCATTTCTGAAGAATTCCTTGACATCCTCAGTCAGTATGGGACCGGATTCGTCAAGGAAGGATTGAAGACCGGTAACAATAAGGCTTTCAAACATGTGTTTCTTTGGATGGTCATAATCCCATTCTGCCATACATGAGCTGAAGTCGACACTTAGAAAGTTTCCCAAAGTTCGGCTTGGCATGATTGTGGTATAGAGAGAGAGAGATTCAAGAGATGTTCAAGATGAATACAAGTGTTTTGCACTTTTGGATGTGATAAAATGAAGAGAGATTGGCTCCTTATATAGGATCGGTTTTGGAGGGAAAATCTGTGCATTGATGGTCAGTTTTGTTTTATTAAGGAAGAGAATCTTTCCCTTTTAATGATGCATGGGGAAGGAGCAAATTGCAAAACCCAAGGTAAGTGTTAGTTGAGAAGTAACCGGTTTGGTTGGATATTAAATGTTCAGGTGGTTGGGAGTTATCTCATTAATTTCGGATGATCTCATTAATTGCATTTAACACATAACGATATTGATTAGATAGAGACCGAAAATGGTAGAGATAAAGCCGAAACATGTCATACAGAAATGAAAAACACAGATAGAACCGAAGTGGACATGGATGAAGCCGATATGATCAGATTTGAGTTGAACAATAATACATCCGGTGCATGAAGCAAAATGACCGGATGCAAGAAGGAGTAACTCAGTGGCCGCGGGGATTGATGTTCCTTCTCCTCCACTCTCTCTCAACTCGATCGTAGAATGAGTCGATGACTTCCCTGGTGTACACCTGACTATGGTTCAAACCTTCGCCGGGACAGGTTGGGACCCCAAGCTCCTCAAAGAGTCGGCTAATCTAGGGAACTAAAGCCACTGACCGGGTGCCGATTATCCAAATAAGGACGTCGAACAACACTCTAGACCAGTTGATCGGCGTTCTGGTGGTGATGGCCGCCATCATGTTGAACGTTGCCGTGCAGTAGGTGTTGGTGACATCTTTTCCAAGGATGCCCCTTCCTAATATATCATTGAGGAGTTGGTACTCAGCCCTCAAAGGAGATTTAGAGCCATGATCAGCGACAGGCTCGTCCGACCGGGCAAGGGAGAGAGAGACCTCAGCCTTAGTATCGGCCGGAGGATTTAGGTCTGTCAGCCCTTGTTTGGGCAGATCAAAGCACCGAGCGAAGTCCTGCTCGGTGAAGTCAAAGAGAATACCCCCAACCTTAGATTGGATGTGGGTCCCAAAGTGGGGTGTCCCCCGGTATACCCTGGCGTTGTTGTAAAATTCCAAGACAGATTGAGGATAGATGATTTGCGTGTCATTCAGAAAATACCGGAGGCCAGTATCTTCCAGCTGTTTGATCATCCGATACAGCTCATAATGATCGGTATCGGAGAAAGATTCAAAGTCTACTTGGAGAATGTTTGTGAAGATAGACATGGTTAGGTTGCCTTAGAGAGAGGATGTTCTTGTGAGATTTTTGCCTTAGTGATAGAAAGAGTGTATTGTTTTGTGAGTGTTTGAGTGCTTCCTTTAAATACTGGTTTTGGGACTAACCTATTATCCGGACATTAAATGAGATGAAGTATATTAACCGCAGGATAAGAATCTTTGCATAAAATAGGCAGTTTTGCAGGTCTAGGTGTCGGTCATAGGCCTGGACTGTGAAAGATATCAAAAGATCTTCACGTCTTTTTAGGCGCGACCAGGTTTATTCTGAAAAGGCAATGATGCAGAGCAGAGACCTTTAACCTCTGATAACTATTCCTCTTCTGTTTGAAATTCAAATAATCTGGGATAGCCTTCTTCCGAACCGGTCAGCTATCAGTTGTTCATCCCGATGCGGTTACATGGTGCAAGCACCAAGTAGCCGGTCGGTTTACTCTATCTGATAAACTGGGCGGTTCTTCCACAAACACCCCGAAGATTCAAAGTTCAACATCTTAGGAAGAATTACCGGTTTGTCTGTCTGAACCGATTTCCCTTTAAGTATCCTTTGGAAGTATTTGGCTAACATCGGTTAAGCCGAGAGTAAGTCTAAATTGAGAAAACTTAGCTTCCTGCAGCGGCTTCGTGAAGATATCGGCTACTTGCTGATCGGTCGGTACGTACTCCAGCCGGATATGCTTCAGCGTGACATGCTCTCGGATGAAGTGATGTCTGATGTCGATGTGCTTGGTTCTGGAGTGGAGAACCGGATTGTAGGTGATCGCAATGGCACTTGTTTTGTCACAGAAGATCGGGGACTCTTCGGCTATGATACCGAAGTCCTTCAGCTGCTGTTGGATCCAGAGAAGTTGAGAACAACAACTTCCGGCCGCCAAGTATTCAGCCTCCGCAGTTGATGTAGCCACCGATGTCTGCTTCTTGCTGTGCCATGACACCAGTCGGTCACCTAGGAACTGACATGTTCCACTGGTGCTTTTCCTGTCGATCTTGCACCCTGCATAGTCTGCGTCTGAGTAGCTTGTTAGATTAAAGGATGAGTCTTTTGGATACCACAGACCGACATCAGGAGTGCCTTTCAGATACTTCAGTATCCTCTTTGCGGCTGTGTAGTGGGATTGCTTTGGATTTGCTTGGAATCTCCCACACACACCAACTGCAAACAGGATGTCCGGTCTACTCGCTGTCAGGTACAGTAGGGAACCGATCATGCCTCGGTATGCAATCTGATCTACCGATTGACCTTCATCGTCCCTGTCCAGTTTGATTGATGAGCTCATTGGAGTAGCCGCCGAGGAGCAGGTGTCCATACCGAATTTCTTTAGCAGCTCCTTTGTATACTTAGGTTGACTGATGAATGTTCCTTCCTTGAGTTGTTTAACCTGAAGACCTAGGAAGGAACTTAATTCTCCCATCATGCTCATTTCGAATTTGTCAGTCATCATTTTTGAGAACTTGTCGCAAAGCTTTGGATCGGTGGAACCGAAAATAATGTCATCTACATAAATTTGAACAAGTAGGATATGTTCCTTCTTTTCAAACTTAAACAAAGTTTTATCCACCGAACCGATGGTAAAATCATGCTCTAATAGAAATGCGGTTAGCGTATCATACCAGGCCCTAGGTGCTTACTTTAGACCGTATAAAGCTTTGTTCAGCCGGTATACATGATTTGGAAATGCAGCATTTTTGAAACCGGGTGGTTGTTCAACGTACACTTCTTCACGTAAATCACCGTTCAGAAATGCACTTTTAACATCCATTTGAAAAACTTTAAAGTTTTTGAAAGCTGCAAAAGCTAGAAAAATCCTAATGGCTTCAATTCTGGCTACAGGAGCAAATGACTCTTCAAAGTCAATGCCTTCTTCCTGTTTGTAACCTTGAGCCACTAATCTGACTTTGTTCCTCGTGACCAAACCGTCCTCATTGAGTTTGTTTCTGAATACCCATCTTGTTCCTATGACCGATTGATCTTTCGGTCTGGGAACTAAGTACCAGACTTTACTACTCTCGAACTGGTTTAGCTCTTCTTGCATTCCCAAGATCCAATCCGGATCTGACAATGCTTCATCTATTCTTTTCGGTTCAATCTGGGATATAAAAGCAGAGTTAAAATATCCTTCCAGAAGTTGACCCCTAGTTCGAACAGGTTCTGAAGGGTCACCTATAATTTGCTCAGGAGGATGTTTACTATTTCTTCTGAGATTCAGTTCAGGGTTGTCTACCAGGTTGCCGCTTGTTTGATCAAGGCTAGACTTGTCGGTAGGCTGAACGAGATTGTCAGACCGACCGACTCCCTCGGATTGGACCGAAGTGTCAGCTTCCTGTTGTGAAACAGCTTGATCCGGCTGGGTATCAATATTACCCATTAGGTCATGGACAAACCGCCTGAAGACCGGAGTCTCATCTTCACTATCAGAGTGGATATCATTATTTTCCAATCTGTTGTGTAGATCAAAGCATGAAGTAGTATTGCTCTCAACCGATTCATCGAAAACAACATGAATTGTTTCCTCCATGGTTGCAGTTCTATTATTATATACTCTATATGCTTTACTTACCGACGAGTATCCTAGCATAATGCCGGTGTCGGTCTTTGCATCGAAAGCGGTGAGTTGAGTTTTACCATTTATATGAATATAACATTTACAACCGAAAATTCTGAGGTACTTGAGTTTAGGAACTCTGTTAAAATAAACCTCATATGGTGTTTTGTTGTGAAATCTGTTTATCAAAGACCGGTTTTGTGTATGGCATGCAGTATTGATAGCCTCAGCCCAAAATTTCTGAGCAATGCCGGAATCGGCTATCATAGACCGTGCGGCTTCCTTGAGAGTCCGGTTTCTTCTCTCGGCCAGGCCATTTTGTTGAGGAGTCCTAGCACTAGACAACTCGTGTCTAATGCCGGATTCATCAAGATATGCAGTTAATGTACTATTAGTAAATTCGGTACCTCGATCACTTCGAATGCTGTTGATACGAGTTGATTTTTCATTTTGCAATCGCTTAAGAAGTGTGATCAGGTTTGATACAGTTTCACGTTTAGATGGTAGAAATATCACCCATGTATATCTAGAATAATCATCAATAACTACCATGGTGTAAAGCATACCGCCTAGACTAATGACCTGAATCGGTCCAAATAAATCCATGTGAAGAAGATCTAGGCATCGGCTGGATTGAATATTTCCATTACTCTTAAAGGATGACCTAGTTTGTTTACCCATCTGGCATGCTGAACATACCTTATCCTGATTAAACACTATATCAGGAATACCTTCAACTAGCTTTTTACCGCGAATGTAGTTTAAGGTTTTCATGTTTAGATGGTTTAGTCTCTTATGCCATAGCCAGGTTTGATCAGTCTTAGCTATCATGCATATGGGATGTTCTACTCTTGTTCTCCAGTCTACCTTATAAATGTTTCCTATCCTATTTCCGGTTAGTAATACAATATCTTGAGAATCCTTAACTAAGCATGCATGTTTGAGAAATTCTACCGTGTATCCGGCATCACACATCTGACTGATACTAAGTAGATTAAAACGTAGGTTTTCAACTAAGAGTACATTATCAATAGTTAGATTACCATGGACAATCTTACCCTTGCCCACAGTTCTACCTTTTGAGTCGTCACCGAAGGTAATTAGAGCACCGGTTACTAATCTGATGTCGATTAGCAAATTGCTATTTCCGGTCATGTGCCTGGAGCAACCGCTGTCCAAGAACCATTCGGAGTTTCCTAGTCGTTTCTTTGGATCCTGCAAAATGTATATATTTACAACTGTTTGGTACCCACATTTACTTGGGTCCACATACGATTAGTCCCTTAGGTATCCAAACCTTGATAAACCGGACAGTTTTCTTTGCTAAGGTTTTAACTGTCCTTTTGACATTTGGTCTGGTGTATTTCGGTTTTCCATCAGATGTCCTAAATGGTGGTCGTCCTTGGTTCGGTGATCTGTAGTTTGACCTACGCGGTTCAGGGAAGTCTTTCTTATATTTGAGGATTTCGGCTCTTCTTTTCTCAAGGTCAAGCCATGAATCGGTTGGGCCAACATAATCGTATTTTAGCTTCTCTTCCCTATAATATGCGGTTTCCTCTTCTTCGGCTGTCCAGGTGCTCTTAAGGAATTTTATAAAGGGGAGGTTTCCTTTTGTGAGTCTTGCTTTCTCTATGGGTTTTCGGTCTTTAGAGCTATTCCCTGTGTATCCTAGACCACGCTTACAACGAGGATGCCTATAGTGTTTATTCATATCCTTTACTATATCGCTAGATCTTTTATAGGCGGCCATCGTATATTGGAATCGGGCATTCTCTTCCTCGGTTAGCTCTCTAGTCGGTTCACTAGGTTGTTCGATCTTGAGATCTAACTCGGTTTCTAGGGTGTGGGTATCATCAGGTTGTATGACTTCCGGTTCGGTTATGATGGGTACCTCTGGTTCTATTGGGATCGGTACTATGGGATCGGGCTTGATGTTGAGGTGTTTAGGCAACATGGTCAATATGTTCTTATATTCTTCTACCATGTCATTTAATGCTTCATATAGCTCGTCTTTAGTAAATTCATCATAGGGAGAGTCAAATACCTGTTCCTCATTGGCCATGAGGCACGTGAGTTCATCGTCACTGTCACTGCGAGCCCACAAACTTCCTCCATCGTCGGCTATCAGTGCTTTCGGTACCTCACTTCCTTCACCGGTTTGTTGATAATTGTTTCTGTCATTTTGATAATCCGGTTTCTGGGTGTCCCTCCTTGGTTTCCTGCATTCCCACTTAAAGTGTCCCATACAGTTACAGTTATAGCATCTTATATTGGATTTGTCACCATAGTAGTTGTTTGTCGGTTGGCTCCTTTTCATGAACCTCCCAAACTTCTGTGCGAGCATGGCCATGGCGTCCTCAGTAAACTGTTCGGCTGTTCTGATAGGTGCGGGTGCAGGAACCGGTATCGGTGCAGGTGTGGGTACAGGAGCAGGTACAACCGGTTCTGTAGATGTGAATAATGCTCTGGTTGATGTTGAGGCCGAGACTTCCTCTTCGGTTCTGGATTTCATTTCGAACTCGTATGCCTTTAGATCTTCGAATACATCGTATAGTTTCATCTTACGTAGGCTCTTTGATTCCCTCATTACCATTGTCTTTATATCCCAGGCACTTGAAAGAGATCTCAAAGCCTTCATAACTACCTCTTTGTTCTCATACTTTTTGCCCAGAGTTGCTAGTTCATCTAACACACCAGTGAACCGGTCACTATATTCCTTCATAGTTTCTCCTGGTTTCATTTTGATGCTTTCGAACTTCTGTGTGGCCATCATTATTTTGTTCTCCCTTGTCCTTTCATTTCCTTCAAAGATCTGGATGACCGTGTTCCATGTCTCCTTCGCAGTTTTGCAATCTCTGATCTTGCAGTATGTGTTTCTGTCTACGCTGTTAGAGATCCGGTTTCTTGCATGATTATCCAGATTGTTCCTTCTCCTATCATCAGCTGTCCATTCTTTTCTGTCTTTATCAATGACTATCGGTCCTTCGGTTAGAACGAATTCCATTTCATCATCCAAGGTGACTAGGTGCAGGTGCATGCGTGCCTTCCAGTTGGCAAAGTCATCACCTTCTAGCATTGGAGGCCTATCCTGATACATGTTTGCTTGAGTATTGAAACTAACTGCTCTGATACCAATTGTTAGGATCTAGGTCGCCGCTGGTGGACCGGGGGTTGGACCGGTTAGCGGTTCTCACTCGTAGGGTGGTGGTTAATCCGGTTAGAGATTAACACCGGGGTTTCAATACTACACAACCTGTCACAAACCCTTGAACTAGGTTCAAGCGCGGAAGAGGTTTGCTTTCAAGTTGAAGCGGTACACGTGTATGATAGGCGGAGTCGGTTTCAGATGATGGAGATTTGAAGAATGGTGGGTCGGTTTCGGTTATCTGGATATTCGGTATGGTCAGTATGGAGTCGGTTTGGAGCGGTATGGTTAGGTTAGTCGGTTATGTAATGAAGCCAACAGAAAGTAAATAACACAACAGATTTTATGGATGTTCGGAGATAAAACTCCTACGTCACCCCTTCCTCTCGAAACCGCGAGAAGGATATTCACTAAGGAATACAAGTACAATTCGATCGAGACTTATTTCCTGCTCGATAACACTCTTACAATTCACACCGAAATTGTAGCACACACTTAGAATTTAGCACTTAGGCTTTCTAGAATAGCACACTGTTATCACTTGTAGTAAATGCTCTTAGCTCTTGTTATCCCAATGTATGTCCCGCATTTACTCTTCTGCAACTGCCTCCTTTTATAGGTGAAATATGCCAACGGTCATATTTCAAAGCCTTGAATCTGATTGGCTGATCAGAGATGCAGTGATTCAGTGTCTCAGACCTGCCGGTCGTCTCCTCAGACTTGACGGTCAATCTCAGACCTGGTGTCCTGTTTCAGACCTGCCGGTCTGTAAGGCAAACCTGCTGGGTTTGTCTTTTACTCAATGTAGGCACTGTCTGTTTGGACAGTTGTCTGTACTTTGAAGATTTCCTTTCTGGCTTATCCCGAAGTAGAAGGATCCGGTAGTACTGTTTTCTGCAGCCTACAGTCTTTCCTCAGACTTGCATGGATATGGAAGTATTCAGTCTGTTCCTTTGGTATCATTCTCAACAGATACCCAAAATGTCTTCTTGTACTAGTCGGCCACTTGACTTGGCCGAATATCTTTTGGTAGTGAAGTAACCGGACTTCTTCCGGTTATTCTTGTCTTGTGGATGATCGGTTGTTTGATGGTTCCGGTTTTGAGCTTTGGCCGATCCTTTGTGCGGTCACGTTCAGAATGCTCTTGATCGGTATAGTGACTTGACCGGTTCGGTTTCTTCAGTTGGTTTTCTTTTGTTCATCCGGTCCGGTTCCTTGTTCCTGCATGGGAAGTTTGTTTAAGTTAGGTTTATTTGAACCGGTCTGAATTTATCTAACAGTACCATTCACTAAACGTCATGTACCAACACTCCTCAACAAAATGGTGTGGTTAGAAGAAAACATCGCCATATTGTTGAAACACTCCTCGTCATGTTATCAGTCGAGGTTCCTAGTGTGTTTTGAAAATTTATGGTCAATCACCTAATTATTCATCGTTGCGTGTTTTTTGTTGTATTTAATTTGTCATTCGACGACATGTTGAACGTAATAAGTTGTCTCCCTAGTCTGCCTTATGTGTCTTTCTGGGTAAGGCCTTGGTCAAAAGGAATATCGTTGTTTTGATCCAGTTAGTCACAAATTACATGTCTCGCTTCATGTTGTGTTTTTAGAGCACATTTCATTCTTCTCTATTTCTGCTAGTTTACATCATATGACCCAAAAAAATCTAGTTCGTACTGATCCCTTTGACATTGAGTTCGATGAAGATTTATCTGATACTTTGGTTCACGATAAATATATCTCCCATGTTCCTACTCCTACGACCACCCAATTGCCGGATGAGATTGTGGATCCTCTTCCTCAACACTCCTTTCGTATTAGTAAGTCTACTAAACTTTCCGATTTTAAGTACTCCTCTTATTCTACTTCATTTGCTTTATTTGTCACTTCTGTTCATTGCTTTTTTGAGCCTTCATCCTATAGAGAGGCTGTTCGTGATCCCCTTTGGCAGGCTGTTATGGCTGAAGAATTTATTGATTTACATCAGACTCATACATGGGATTTGGTTTCACTACCGTCTGGAAAATATTCCATTGACTCTCGTTGGGTCTACAAGATTAAAACAAAATCAGATGGTTCCATTGAGCGATACAAGGCTCAACTTGTTGCTAAAGGGTATTCTAAAAAATATGGCATGAATTATGAGGAAGCAATTGCTCTTGTTATGAAAATAACGACTGTTCGCACTTTGATTGTTGTTTCTTCAGTTTGCCAATGGAAAATCTCTCAAATTGATGTGAAAAATGCTTCTTGAATGGTGATCTTCATGAAGAGGTTTATATGATGCCTCCTCAGGTGTTCCTCATCATCTTGGTGAAGTTTGCAAGCTTCGCAATGCTTTTTATGGTCTCAAACAAGCACCATGTGCTTGGTTTGAAAAATTCTTTATGGTGATCACTTCGCTTGGCTTTCTTCCTAGTCACCATGATTCAGCTTTATTTGTCAAGCGTACATCGACATGATGTATTCTTTTATCCTTGAATGTTTATGATATGGTTATTACAGGTGATGATCATGATGGTATTGAATCATTGAAGTCTGAATTGGCACATTTATTCGCTATGAAAGATTTGGGCATGCTACGTTATTTTTTGGGAATTGAGGTAGCTTATTCTCCAAAAGGTTATCTCTTATCTCAATCTAACTACATTGCCGATTTGTTTGAGCGTGCTCAGCTAACCATTAACTGAATTGTTGATACACCCCTTGAGACCAATGTTAAATACTCTTCATCCGATGGCACTCCTTTGGAAGATTCTAGTCTTTATCGTACCATTGTTGGCTTATCTTACTGTAACTCGCCTAGACATTACACATACAATTCATGTGGTTAGTCAGTTTGTCACTGACCCTACTACAGTTCATTGGGTTGTTGTTCTTCGTATTCTCATGTATCTTCGGGGCACTCAATTTTATAGTCTCTTGTTTTCTTTCACGTCTTCATTAGAGTTGTGCGCCTACTCTGATGCGGATTGGGTTGGTGATCCTACGGACCGCAACCACTAAATATTGTATTTTCCTCTATGATTCTCTTATTTCGTGGAAGAGCAAGAAACAAGATTTCATCTCTCGATCTTCAACAGCAGCTGAGTATCATGACATGGCCTCGACTACTTGTGAAATTTGGTTACGCTGATGACTTACTAATATGGGTATTTCTCTTTCTCACCCTACTCCGCTACATTGCGATAATTATAGTGCTATTTAGATTGCACAAAATTATATATTTCATGAGCGAACCAAACATGAGATTGATTGTCATGTCATTCGTAATCATCTACAGAATCACACCATCACTTTGCCATTCGTTCCTTCTCTTTGCAAATTGTTGATATATTTACAAAAGTGCACTAGACTTCGCGTTTTTGTTTTCTGACTGACAAACTCTCAATGTTTATTGTTGTTGCATCGTGAGTTTGAGAGGGGATGTTAGATATATATATTATTTTTATTATCTTTATTAGCAATTAAGGGAATTTTAGTCTATTAGCACTTAAGGATATTTTAGTCTATTGTAATCAATAACTATATAAACTCATTCATTAAGTACATTTAATTTATTTTATACTTACTAATAAGAAATCCTAGAGCCTGTCTTTATTTTATAGTAAAAGCTAGATATGCCTTTGTTAGGGGAAATTTGACGAAATGACCCTAAAAAGGGTGATAATGAGTTGGTGACTAACGCATAATTTTAAATTCGCAAGTGACCACTTCATATTTTTTTGACGAAATTGCCCTTTTCGCGAGAAACAACCGATAATCGTCATTGACGGCCCAATATGTTTGAAGGCCTTGTGCGAGATATCAAATGCGGCCCTAAGTACTTCAAAAAAAGAAAAACACCAAAACTGCAAACATAATATCATAAATAAATATCTACGCATACCAACAATTAAGATCACAACAACAAAAAGATAAAAAAATCAAGGCAAATTTTATTGTAAAGTTTATTGAATTTACTTCAACAACAAATGCTCTTGTTACATTGTCTTCAAAAGGAATGACCAAAAATCTGAAATCTATTACAAAAACACGACATGCAAAGTTATATGGTCTGAACTTCATTCATGTTGCATCAAACTGTGAGAAAGGTGCCCCCATTCCCTTATTCCATCATGTGCTAACTGAGAAAATTGTCGTTTGGTCTTGAAGACTTTATAGTAGAAGCAGAATACTCTGTCAAGATCCTTACAATACACAAGCCAGTCTCGATGATGCTTCTGCACATTTGATAAGTGCATAATATAGAATTTAGATGTGAAACGCCTGTTATTTGATCCATTTTTCGGACCTTTGCCTGTCAACACATCTCTTAGAGGACCTTTTTTCACCAATAAATCCCTCAATTTAGGAGCAAGATTATCCCAATTTTTAGGATCAAAGATGTTGGGAATATTATCATTTCCTTCCAAACCAGGATCCATAGTTTCTTCTACATTAACATCAATATCTACTTCAAAAGGCTCCTCCATTTGATTCTCTATATTTTCTTCTGGGACAATATCAACATCTTCCTGAGAAGGTGTTTGAGTCTCCATTGATTGCTTCACATTTTCTTCTACACCAACATTATTGTCTACATCTACTCCTATATCCCCTGAACATTGTGTTTCGCTCCCTTTATTGAAAACAAATTTATCTCGTCCCTTTATTCTTTTGCGTTTGGAACTATCCGATTTATGCTTTCTTATAGTTATAGGAGTCATTCTAACATTTCAAATTTCATCACATTAATAAACATAGTTGACAAATGACAATGACAATAAAATAAATTATGATGAAAGAATAATGAATTGATTTTTAAAATAAGCTTAAATCCAAGAAGTATAGATTAGCAACAATTGAGGAGATGAGACGATGGTCGAACGTCGGAGTTTGGAGAGAGGACGGGGTTGGACTTTGGAGATAATATATATATATATATATATATATACATATATATATATATATATATATATATATATATATATATATATATATATATATATATATATATATATATATATATATATCAGGGCCCTCCCGAGAGTATAATAGTTGTATATTTTATCAAAAATATATTAAATATAAAAATTAAATATATAATTAACTAGATCATTCATTAAAAAAAAGGAAAAAAAATATTTTTGGTCGTATAATTATTGATATGTTTTTGGTGAGTTTGAAACCTCTTTGATAATACTTGTGATATATTGTGTATAATATTTCAATAATGAAAAAAATGATAGATATTTTAAAATGAGATGAGATTATAAGAGAAACATAAATTAATAACAAATAAAACAATAAATTTAAATGTATTAAAATTTAACCTTAAAAATGATTTTCATAATTAGGTTAGGGTTGAATTTATGATAAAATAAAATAAATATTAGAGATGTAAAAGCGGCTACAATATAATTAAGTTTATTGATATAAGAGATAATTATAGTTAGTAATATAAAATGGTTATGAAGAGATAAATTATTTTAATATATTATTATATTAGATATAATATGGAGAGAGATAAAATTAATATTTTATATATAATATATAGAGAAAAATAAATAATATATATATATTATTATATAATATTGAGTGAAAAAAGAGGAAAAAATTAACATATTATAAGAAATTAAATATAATAATATATATATACAGAAAAAATTAGCGTATTATAAAAATAAATATAATATTATATGTAGAGGGAAAAAGTTAGCTCGTATTATAAGAAAATAATTATAATATTATACAGTAAAATATATATTTTATAATATATAATTAATAATATTATATATTAAGAATTTAAAATTTAGTAAAATATATATTTTATAATATATAATTAATAATATTATATATTAAGAATTTAAAATTTAGGAAAAAAAAAATGGGAGCTTGCATTGCATTACCTTCGGCGGCCGGGCTGCATATATTTGTATAGTTGAAGAAGATAAGAAATGTATTATTATCTTTCATATAGTTGTTGAATGTAGTTGGCAATTCCGTAATATTATTCATTTTAAAGTTAGAATTTTTAATAGGTTATTAATTTTTTCTCTACAAAAAAAATATGTAGACTCGTATGGGTGTTAGTTAACTGGTTAAACGGCTTCAGTTAAGTTCAATTTTTTATCTTATTTAAAAATTGGTTAACCGACCCGTATTAGTATCGATTTTATCGGTTTTGATTCTACTAGTTTTGATTGGTTAACCGGTTTAACCGTGAATTGATAATTTAATTTTTTTTAAATTAAGTATTAAATTTTTTAAATAATTCTTCATTTTCTTTTTATTTATAACATAATATATAGCAATAATATAATATATTATAATAATATTTTATAAATATAATTATATTATTTTAACAATATAATATATTTTAAAAGTTTTATTTTTAAATAAATAATCATGTAAATTAGATTTTTTAAAAACAAATCTATACAAATTATAATTTAAAAATAACTAATATATATATATATATATTATATATATAAATTATTAAATATTATTTATAATATATTTAATATTTAAAAAATAACTAATATAAATATAAATATATATATTAATTATTATATGTTTAATAGAAAAATAATTCAATTGTTATAATTAACCAATAAACTAGGAAAATAAAGACTCTCTTAGTATCTTTCAAAATGTATTCACATTAATAATTTAAATTACTAATTTGTTAAATATATAGTAATAACATTCTCTTTCTCTTCTATTCCAATTCAATCCAAATCAAAGTCATTTAGCTCACAATTACATCAAAAACACATTTTGGATAAATTGGATAAATATATAACTCATTTCATTTCATCAATATCTTATATATTACATATTCTCAATTACATAAAAATATAATATGAAAACATAATATACCAGACAAGTTTATAAACTTCTAATCATTGACATTATTCTTCTCTTGTGCAACTCTAATCTCATCCATCTCCGTTCATTGACATTATCTCTAGTTAAATTGAAACTGTCTGCTTCTTCATGCTCAACTTCTTTCTTCTCCTGAAAACACTTCTATATAAAACATCGTAAATATTTACTGTATCACTAATATTTACATTGTATATGAATCCTTCCATCATTCCGATTCTGTTTCTGCATTGAAAATTTCTTTGGATTGAATCCTTCCATCATTCAATCGAACTGTGGAAATGGAAAACAAAGAATGAATTAGAAATATTTTCAGTGAGAGAAATCTAGATAAAAAGTAAGAGTTTCTTTAGGACTGCGAGAAACAACCTAAGTACAAAATTAAAATTTCTCAAGTGGCGGCCGCTAGAGGATATGTAGGGTTTCTTTCTTTAGGATCATGTCCCGTTTTATATGTATAAATTAGGGTTTTTCTTGGTTTCTTTCTTTTGGAATTGATCACTTCTAAGCCCATAAGCCCAGTCCATTTATTTATATTTTTATATTTTTTCTTTAAATAATTTTTAATAATCAATATTATATATATATATATATATATAATGTTAATAATTTGCTTTAAAATATATTATTTTTTATAAGTTTTATTAATATATAGTTTTAAATTTTAATTAAAATAAATATATATATAAATAAATATTATTAAACAAAGGAGTATTTTTTTAAATCATTATATAAAACTAAAAATTTATTTTTCAACTTTTGTTTAGTATTTAACTTTATGAATAATACGCATCGGACAATTACAATTAGTGAAATTAGTGAAAATTCGACGATTTCTCTCCAATGAGATTAATAACATATTATAATCGAGTTTATTTGAAATGACTCAAAGTAAACGTCAATCTATTTATAATTTTGTTTTGTAAGATTTTGTATTTGTCATTTTTTATTCACTTACTTATTTTTTTTTACGCTTTTGTGTAACAGAATTGTGATTTAACTTCATTGATATTTTCTATTGATGTCATTTTGTATGAAATTAATTACATCGGTTTAAGTTCGAATTGAGTCAGGTCAATCGGTTCAATGAAGTTTGAATTGTGTCAATTACAAATAAACATATCAAGTTAGTATTGTTCAACGCGTCAACATGTCAACCCGAACTTCACATGAATTGTCAACCGTACTTGTATGTTATACTTGTAAAAATAATGACAAATTACTAAGGTGACCTCAAATTACTTCGATCGCTTAATTTTAGCCCTTAAACAATTTTTGAAAACAAATCGCCTCTCAAATTTTTAGAAGGGTCATCAATGGCCCTTTTGTCAATTTTTTCGTTAAACATAACGGTTATAACTAAAAGCACTCTAACTGTTATGATAGTTTACTTTTAGCCCTCCAACTATTTTGATAGTTGATTTTTAACCCTTGAATTATTTTCCCCCAAAACTATCAATCTTGACTATTTTGTATTTTGTTTTATGACCAAATTTGAAGATAATTTGTTCTATTGTAATCTATCAATGTTTTTTTACAATTACATTAGAAGTCTAAACAATTACAACTTTTTATTTTTTTTTTGGTACAATAAGATGAAAAATGTGAATGTGATTAAACAATTGCAACATCAATGCTAGACAAATAATATTCATTAAAAAGTACTAAAAATATAAATAATCATCTTTTATACACTACAGTTAAAATACATAAAAAAACTACAATTAAAAACATAAAGAATAGTAACACACTACAATTAACAAGACAAAACATTGCAGTTAAAAAGACAAGATTTGTTCTTGTAGTTTATAATATTCATATACTAAACCCTAAAATATTGATTTTCCCATCACCTGCTTCATTCTCTACTTTTGATTAGTCATTGTAATTAAAAATAAAAAGACGATAGTTAAAAAGATAAAAGATCTACCATATAATTTAAATACATTCAACAAATCAAACAAATGTACTTACTTACATATTGGTTCTCTGCCCTTTTAATGCTCATCATTCCTCCTTTTACATTTTACAAGTTTTAGCATTGTTCTATTGTCATCGATTTTGTAAAAACATTTTTGATTGACTAGTTTGAAAGTTCTGAGAAGTTCTTTTAAAATAATTTTGTTTTGAAAACGTGAGGAGAATTAATTTTATTGTTTGAAAAATTAAAGTTTAAAAAATTAGGCTTTATAGACAACTCCATATTTTACATTCTCGTCGAATCTAGGAGAGTTTAAGAGTTTTTTTAATGGTAAGTATGTCATAGGCCTTTTTTTAAAAAAATTTCAATATTAATCCTCACGACTAGAGAGTCGCCACCTAATTTCAAAAATTAGGAAATTAAAAGATGTGAGTTTGGCGTTGGGATACATGTGGGAAATGGTTTTTTTAGACGATATTTCTCACAACGCCACTAAAGTCTATAGTAGTTAATTTTGACTTTTCTTTAAAACAATTCTTACGCTTTACATTTTAGAAAAATTAATTTAATGCTAACCTAGGATCACATAAATCGTAAACTTACATAAAATAATAAAACCAAATAAAGCAAACCAAACAAGACCCAAAACAATATGAAAAATAAAGCAAAAGGACCGTGGTTAGCCTCCACGGTCCTATACCTGATTTTTAGCCGAGGTGCAAATCCGTCTCGGTTGAAAATTGTACTATCTATCGGTCCTCGGGTGCGGCCAACGTCGGTCCTGTGATCAGCAGTAGAGGTCCTCAGCCTTTGGGTGCAGAAATCTTCGGTCGCCAAGTGTGGAAAACGTCGGTCTTCGGTCTCCAAACGCAGAAAACATCAATCTTCAAGTGTTGAAAATTTCGGTCTTCGGTCTCTAGCAGCAAACAGTAGCGGTCATCGGTCGCCAGATGCAAAAAAACGTCGATCCTCAGTCTCCAGATGCAGCAATCCTTGATCATAGGCCTGCAACAACTCTCTCTTCTAGTCCTAAATGAGTAGTAAGTCCTTTTTTGGTGCAAATTGCAACCCAAAAAGTCTAATAAAGGAAGTCTTAAAAGAACTGGATGCAAGGAAAATACTAGGTTTTCTTGATAAGAAAAGGGGTTGGGTCTAGTTTTAGGGTCCTGAGCGGCAAAAAACTAGCATAGGCGCGGAGCTAGGCAAGTTTCCTCGGTCTTTATATGCACAAAAGCATCCAGAAGCACTAGAAACATCGAGAAGGCGTCATATTTTGCATGTAGAGAGGCTTCCTGGTCGGATGGCACCCGATTATGCTTCAGGGTGCCGTTTTGCCGGTCGGATGCTATTCTAGGGCTAACTTTTCCGGTTCTATGTGTCGCTAAAGCAGCAGGCTGATTTTCCGACCTAATCATAATCTAACCAACATTTGGTGAAACAAATGGATCTCAAATCGCTTGAAAACTTCCAGAAACATGATTAACATACAATTAGACATTTATATATAATAAAAATCAATACTTGACCGAATATTTTATTACAGAAACTAAAAAATAAGACAAATATTTCAAATTTTAGCCATTTTAAAGTTTCCTTTGAATTTTTTTTGTCAAGTGCTATTATTTTTATTCAAATTAAATTTATGTAAAAGTTGAAATGATTTTTATTTACAGAATAATGAAAACTATCTCGAATGAAATTGATTTTAGACTTTTTAAAACGTAGATGACCTATAAAGCTTATTTTTCATTAATTTTAATAATTTTTTAAGGCTTTTTCGGTTCTAGTTTTATTTAAGTCTAATTTTGTGTTTTTGTAGCAAAATATTTTATGTTTACACTCTGTAGAATAATTAATATTATATATATTTATATTTATATATATGATGTTAATAAATTGCTTTAAAATATATTATTTTTTATAAGTTTTATTAATATATAATTTTAAATTTTAATTAAAATAAATATATACAAAAATAAATATTATTAAACAAAGGAGTATTTTTTAAATCATTATATAAAACTAAAAATGTTTTTATTTTTTTTTTGTATTTAACTTTATAAATGATACGTATCGGACAACTACAATTAATGAAAGTTCGCCGATTTCTCTACAATGAGATTAATAACATATTAAAATCGAGTTTATTTGAAGTGACTCAAAGTAGACGTCAATCAATTTATAACTTTGTTTTGTAAGATTTTGTATTTGTCATTTTTTATTCACTTACTTATTTTTTTTTGTACGCTTTTGTATAACAGAATTGTGATTTAACTTCATTGTTATTTTCTATTGATGTCATTTTGTAAGAAATTAATTACATCGGGTTAAGTTCGAATTGAGTCAGGTCAATCGGGTCAATAAAGTTTGAATTGTGTCAATTACAAATAAACATATCAAGTTAGTATTGTTCAACCCGTCAACATGTCAACCCGAACTTCAAATGAATTGTCAACCCTACTTGTATGTTATACTTGTAAAAATAATGCCAAATTACTTAGGTGACCTTAAATTACTTTGATCGCTTACTTTTAGCCCCTAAACTATTTTTGAAAACAAATCGCCACTCAAATTTTTAGAAAGGGTCATCAATGGCCATTCTGTCAATTTTTTCGTTAAACATAACAGTTATAACTAAAAGCACTCTAACTGTTATGATAGTTTACTTTTAGCCCTCCAACTATTTTGATAGTTGATTTTTAACCCTTGAATTATTTCTCCACAAAACTATCAATATATTCAATCTTGACTATTTTCTATTTTGTTTTATGACCAAATTTGAAGATAATTTGTTCTCACTGGTGAAAAAGGAGTCAAAACCGAGAGTTTTTACTCTCGGTTTTGACCCTATAACTTTCGTTATAGACACATTACCGAAGGTTTTGGTAACTCTCGCCATTCCTCGGTATTGACTCTTTCGTTAAAAACAATTGGGCATTTACCGAGAGATATCGTAGAGTTTTCGGTTTAGATACCCTAGAGTAAAACCGAAAGGTAATTGAAAAACTTTCGGTTTTCCTCTTTGTGGAAAAACCGAGAGTTTTACAAATAACTCTCGGTTTTCTCCATTTGAAGAAAACCGAGAGTTATTAGAAAACTCTCGATTTTTCCACAAAGAGGAAAACCGAAAGTTTTATAATAACTCTCGGTTTTCTCCATTTAAAGAAAACCGAGAGTTATTAGAAAACTTTCGGTTTTTCTTCAAATGGAAAAATCGAGAGTTATATGAAATCTCTCGGTTTTTCTCTTTGTGGAAAAACCGAGAGTTTTCTAATAACTCTCGGTTTTCTTCAAATGGAGAAAACCGAGAGTTTTCTAATATCTCTCGTTTTTTCCATTTGAAGAAAAACCGAGAGATTTCAATATTACTCTCGGTTTTTTCCCGTAAATTTTTAAAAATATGCTGATTATTTTGCTCGCAACCAAAACCTATTCAGCCAAACCAATATAGCAATAATAAAAGAAATGACACATACATTAAACGATCACATTAAATGATCATTATCATTACAAAATTCGCAACCATACTAGCTAATAATCCGAACAATCTATTATAAATTCAAATTGACACAACTACTAATGAAAACATGTTTTGAATCGAAAAAACCAATGACAACGTACTAGAATTAGCTTGTGGTGGTGTGGGGGGGGGGGGGGGGGGAGGAGGTGGTTGTTGCCTCATATACAATTCGATTCTCTCCATTCTTGCATTCATCTCTAACTTCTCCCTCTCCATTCTTGTCACAATTTCTTCATTTTCTGCTTGCATTTCTTCAATTTTGCGCATTCTTTCTTCATCCCTCTTCTCCAGTTCCTCCAGCTTGAGCTTCATTATTTGATTCTCTTCTAACAATCGCTCATTGTTTCGCTGTGAACTGTTTCCACTTCGACGATCCTCACGAAAGTGTGTGGGCTGGACGCCTGATCCCATTCCGAACACTACCCCGTGTTTTTGTTGTCCGAACACCCTCTCCGTCAATTCAAAATCCGATATTCCCGGTTCGTTACTAACAACCTCCTCCATCTCAACCTGCACAATTGAAATAAAGTATCATTTCTATAATAAAAACTAGGCATATTCAATTCACTTACAATTTTCTCTTGCACGTGTTCGTCCGGGACGGGTGTTGGGTTTTCTTTTGTCGGTTTTGGGGTACGGGTCCTCTTGAATACTTCAATGACAGACGGTGTCCGTCCCATTTCAATTGCCTGTTGAAATAAATGATTTATATAATTAATAACAATCTTTAGATTAAGTTATTACAAATAATGTACTTATCAACTCTTCTTCAATTTGTGCAAACGGTCTACTTCCTGTACGATGTGAAAATTTCAGCTTCTTCCTGTTAATAATATTTGTACGACTGTTTTTCTGTATTTGAAATAAAAAATGAAGTTAGATTAATTAATATCAACTTTTATTTGAATTATGAAATCGTACCTTAAATTTTCCGTGAAGAAATGGTTGCGACACACAAACTCCCAATCATCTCGATCGTAGTCTGGTGGAGGATTAGCCAGTACCGTCGCCTCGTCTCCTTTGTGGACGCGGATATATGTCTTGTTCAAATCTGACTGTCATCTATCCCATATTCGATTAGCGTGTCCCAATCTGGTCTTTCGAAAAGACTCAATATCACCATTAGTAGCTTCGAACGAATCCTGAAAAAAATAACATTCAAATGTTAAAAATAATTATTTAATGACGTAATGTATAATCAAGTAATAAGTATTACCTTGATAGCAGTCCAAAGTGAATCCAATTGGTCTGCACTTAATGCCTTCCACTTTAGAAGACAGTGCAAGACGGCCGCGGGGTCCTGGATAATCGACCCCACATGTCTAGACCAATGTGTTCTTCCCACGTCTGTACCACCTGGCCTCCCATCATTCTCTCTAAACGTAAGAGGAATCCTTATCCCCGCTACCCTCTTAGACAGCGCAATATTCTTGTTCTTCCCCCGTCTCTTGCGGGCAGAAGATTCTTCAAAATTATCAAAATCATAATTAGATATGTGAATCAATTGAAAAATAACTAATTTGTAAACGAGTTACCTGTCGATGATGGGTCGGGAGTGGAACCGTGCTCCTCCTCGTCATCCTGCTCGATAGGCTCCTCGAGACTCTCGTCTTCAGCCTCATTGTCATCCACCATATCAGCAAACGTGCTCTCTATAAACTCTTCGACCTCCGTAGCCTCAACATCCTCGTCTGTTGGGGGAGTAGTAGCTATCGGGACCACAGCAATAGGTGGTTGGTCTCTAGAAGACGATCCTCAGAGCCTTAAGTTCTCTGATTGGGCAAGTAAGTTCTGGTATGACTTTAACAATTTGCTCGGTCTTTTCCTCACACTCTTCCAAGTTTCTTTACGACCTTCAGACATTCTTAATGCATACCATTAATAAATGAGCGAATATTTGAAATGAAGTAGTAATAAGAACGAATATAAAGTAAAAAACATAAATCTACCTAATTAATTAATCTGAACTATATGTTTGTAAACCGCGGTTTTATTTTTGTCACAATCTTCCAACCGGGTCGGGCGGACATATTAGGGGCGTAGAATACTTGTTTCGCTTGACTCGCTAATATATACGGGTCTTGACTTTGGGTTTTCAAAATTCGGTTTACATTTACACTTACGAAGCCATATTTATCCACTTTCACTCCTAGTTCCCCCGAGTGTGTATCAAACCACTTACACTTGAATAAAACAACCCGTTTGTGAGAAAAGTATTGTACTTCGATTATATCCGTTAAAACTCCGTAGTATGACATAGTTTCAGACCCGTTGTACCCCTCAACAACCACCCCACTATTTTGAGTGGTCAAACCTTCGTCGTGTTTTTCTGTACAGAATTTGTATCCGTTTACTTTACACCAAACATACGTAGACGAGTACATACTTGGATCTTCTCCTAAGATCTCGGGGTCTCTTGATATGTCGTTAAATTCTGCTAAATGGGCGACCTATATATGTATCCGAAATGAAGTTGTTAAAATGAATAAAAAGAGTTAGGATATATGGTTTATAATTTACTCACTCGATGCTTGAAATAGGCAGCAAACGTTTCTCCAGTGGACTCGTTGTTATTGCAATACTGCATATAATCTCTGCAAATAGATCGAATATTAAATAGCACACTCTTTAATGCTAATTTGTAACACAACATAGAATCTTACGTATAAAAAAGTTCTACTTCGGGACAATTTTTCAAAATGTAAGAATGAGTTGTCACTCGATCGATATAATCCAAGTTGTATATTTTTCCGTTAGATAGGTCTTCCAACGATGCAAATATTGAAATGCCCGAGATTTCAGGTTGTGCATTTTCTTGATCTTCTTCCTCCATATACATGGCAAATAAACTAATACTCTCATTAACAAGATAGCTCTCGCTTATAGAGGCTTCGGGGTGGTTATTATTCCGCAAATATCTTTTCATTGTACCCATGTAATGTTCAAACGGATACATCCATCGATACTGAACATGTCCTCCAAGCAAAGCCTCAAATGACAAGTGAACCGGGAGATACAGTCTTTTTATTCCATTAGAATTGATGGGTTACACTGAAAATAATAAAAGTTTATGAACTAACATATTTTTAATAAATTAATAAATTTGACATTCGTGGCAAACTTTATACATATCATGATTTGACATTGGTGACAAACTTTATAAATATCATATTCAAATAGCTTAAAAGAGGAATCGATTCAACAATATTATTTGATATTATTAATTTGTTTGTCAAAGATAAAAACATAATATTTCAATTGAACATTTTCTAAAAACCGATTGTTCAAGATGTTGGTGGATTTGCGAATGTTTTAATTCCAGTACTAGAGTTACACGAACACAACCCTTGATCTTGATCGCAATAGGGTGTACCTGGTAAACACCATGGTACTAAAGACCTACAATCTTTTATAGTATTGCATCCCACTACTGGATGTCCTCACTCGACAGTTAAAATTTCTGATGAATACAATTTATATTAGAAAGATATAAAAGACACAAATATGAGAAAAAATTTGAAAAGAATAAAATAATTATCAAACAATGGAGTAACAACAATAACAAGGATAATCAATAAAAACATTTTTAGAATATAACTCATCTTTCTCAAGGTATATGTGTGAGAGAATAACTTATTTTCCTTTGTATAATTTCATGTAATACTTATTGATATTTATAAGTATTTGATCAAATAAAATGATAATATTCATTTGGATATGTTTAACTTTATTATTAAATTTAATTTGAATGGATTTGGTTATAACTATAATATCTATTAATAAAGGCAAAAATTGGATAAATTTATTATTAAATTTTGAATGGATTTAAAATCTATATAGTTATATATTTATTAATAAATGCTTCCCAGTGTAGTTGTTAAAAAATAATTTATTTGTTAAAATTTTATATGTAAACAATATTTCGTAGATCTATACACTTGGTAAACATATTTTTTTTCATATGTTCTAATTATTTTTTATCATGGAGAAAAGATTTTGTTTATTTCAAACTCATTTCTCATATTACATATAGGGTAGTTTGGTACGATATATCTTAATTTTTTATATATACATACTTTATACCTTACTAAAAACTTTGGTATAAGAAAAATTCATACATTTACCGTACCTTAATTTCGATATACCTTGTTTCGGTAAACATTTATATCGGTATAGTATCAATAATTTACTTCACAACTTTTCTAGTTAAAAGTGTGAGGAACCAAAACACTTTCTTGCACCATCGTTTCTGAACCCCGAAAAACCATTGTCACGAAAAATCTCGAGGTTTGAGAAATTTAACATCGGTTTGCGTGTCAAAATTTTTTTTTAAATAAAATTTTATTTTAAAATTTTATAAAATCAGTCTTAACAAGTGAAAGTTAATTGTAACCATAATTAACTTCTGATCAAATTTCAATTAAACTAGGTGAAGTTTGCAAGCTTCGCGAAACTCTTTATGGTCTCAAACAAGCACTACGTGCCTGGTTTAAAAAATTCTCTATGGTGATCACTTCACTTGACTTTCTTCCTAGTCACCATTATCCGGATTTATTTGTCAAACGTACAACAATATGACACATTCTTCTATCCTTGTTTGTTGATGATATGATTATTACAAGTGATGATCATGATGGTATTGAATCATTGAAACCTGAGTTAGCACACTCATTCGATATGAAATATTTAGGCATGCTACGTTATTTTTTGGGAACTGAGGTAGATTATTCTCCAAAAGGTTATCTCTTATCTCAATCTAAGTACATTGCTGGTTTTTTTGAGCGTGCTCGACTAACCGACAACTGAATTATTGATACACCTTTGTGACCAATGCTAAATACTCTTCGTTTGATGGCACTCCTTTGGAGGATTCTAGTCTTTATCGTACCATTGTTGGAAGCTTAGTTTATCTTACAATAACTCACCTAGACATTGCGCATGCAGTTCATGCGGTAAGTCAGTTTGTCACTAGTGGCGGACCCAAAAATATTTTCTCGGGGGGGCCAAATACATAGTAATGTAGCATTTTTTTGGCTATCAAATAAATGCATTTTTTAATTAAAATTTTACTCGATAATTATATAAAAATACTAACAAGCACAATTACTAAATTATTCTTGTCCATGAGTCGATACAAAAGAAGACAAAATATCTTCATTACGTTGAATATACCAATCAATCAATTCAAGAAAATTAACTTTATTTGATGAACTACTTGACTCATATGTTCTCGAAAAGGTAATCTTCGCCTCAATAGAAAGTGTGTTACATCAAACATTGTCGTTAAACGGGTGCGATAATTTATTTCTATATCACGACCATGTGTACGTAAAACGTTTCTCACGTTATGTCTTTGATCTTAAAATGATTCAAATTGAACTCTAGTTTCATTATGACAACTATTTGAAGTTCTCATATGATGATTGAATCTTTCTAATGCCCTTTTCCAATTTTTGTACTCATCTCCTATATATGTATCATCTACGTTTTCTCTATTTAAAGCTTGAAAAGATAACACCAAAACAAAATGATGTATCTTTTGATATGCTATATTCTAACCATGTATATTTGATCAGTAACATTAGACTCATTAGTAGACTCATTAATTCATGTGATGTAGAAATACAAATTCGTCTATAGAACATCTCCATTATTCTATATCCTACATAAAATAAATAATTAAAAATAAATACAGGGTAGGGTTTGATCACGTGACCTCTATTATAGATTTCAGCTTCAAAACCAACAGGACAAAGCCTTATTTGATAAACATATATATAAAATATCTTAAAGGTTTTACCCTAGTTGGGGGAGACCCGGGCCCCCCCAAGGCCCCCCCTTGTAGGTCCGCCACTGTTTGTCACTACCCCTACTACAGTTCATTGGGCTGTTGTTCTTCGTATTCTCAGGTATCTCCAGAGCACTCAATTTCATAGTCTCATGCTTCTGTACATGTCTTCATTAGACTTGTGTGCCTACTCTAATGCGGATTGGGCTAGTGATCCTACGGACCGCAAGTCGACCACTGTATATTGTATTTTCCTCTGTGATTCGCTTATTTCGTGGAAGAGCAAGAAACAACATGTCATCTCTCAGTCATCTACAAAAGCTGAGTATCGTGTCATGGCCTTGACTAGCTATGAAATTGCTTGGTTACGTCGGTTACTTACTAATATGGATATTTCTCTTTCTCACCATACTCCGCTACATTGTGATAATTAGAGTCCTATTCAGATTGCACGGAATTTTGTCTTTCATGAGCGAACCAAATATATCGAGATTGATTGTCATGGAATTTGTCATCATCTATTGAATCACACCATCACTTTTCCATTCATTCCTTTCTCCTTGCAGATTGCAGATATATTTACAAAAACACTCGACTTCGCGCTTTCGTTTTTTAACTGACAAACTCTCAATGTGAATTGTATCGTGGGCATCGTGGGTTTAAGAAGGGTATTATATATATTAATTGTATTATCTTTATTAGCAATTAAGAGTATTTTAGTCTATTAGCATTTAAGAGTATTTTAGAATATTGTAATCAATAACTATATAAACTCTTCCATTACTTTAAATTTATTTATATTTGTTAATAAAAAATTCTAACTTCTAATCATAACTCAAGAGTATTTTACATTTTGGATAAATACATAATTCATTTCATTTCGTCAATTTGTAACATATTACATATTCTCAATTACATAAAAAAATATAATATAACTTCTAATCATTGACATTATTCTTCTCTTGTGCAACTCTCCGTTCATTGACATTATCTTATTACTTAAAATACTATTATCCCATTACTTAGACTACTTTAAAACACTGAAATTGTCTGTTCTTGCCATTCGAATAAACTCCCGTGACAAGGCAATTGAGTGAGAAGAAACCGAGCTTACTCAGCTTCGATCTTCTCCATGCTCAACTTCCATCTTCTCCTAGAATCACTTCCTATATAAAACATCATAAACATTTACTGTACGACTAATATTTACATTGTATATGAATCCTTCCTTCATTCCTTCTGTTTCTGCATTGAAAACTTTTTTAGATTGAATCCTTTCATCATTCGATCGAACTGTGGAAATGGAAAAACAAAGAATGAATTAGAAAAATGTTCGGTGAGACAAATCTAGATAAAAAATAAGAGTTTCTTTAAGGATTGCAAGAAAGAACCTAAGAACAAAATTAGATTTTCTTAAGCGGCGGCAGCTGGATACGTATGGTTTCTTTCTTTTGGATCATGTCCCGTTTTATAAGTATAAATTAGGGTTTCTCTTGGTTTCTTTCTTTTGGGATTGATCACTTATAAGCCCATAAGCCCAGTCCATTTATTTTTATTTTTATATTACTTCTTTAAATAATATTTAATAATTAATATATATATATATGATTAATAACTTGTTTTAAAATAAATTATATAAATATATTATTTTTTATAAGTTTTTATTAATATACAATTTTAAATTTTAATTAAAATAAATATTATTAAACAAAAGAGAATTTTTTAAAATCATTATATAAAACTAAAAAATTATTTCTAAAAATTTGTTTAGCGTTTAACTTTTTAAATTTTATTTAATAATAAAAGATCATATTTGTTTGTTAATGTTTTATATATGTGTTCTTTAAAAAAAAAAAATATAATTAAATATTTTTAAAAATAATATTATATTATATTGTTTTAAATAATAAATAAAAATAAGATTAAAATATATAAATTTATATTTATTATGTGAACATATTTTTGTGTGTAAAAGAGGTATATATATATTTAATTTTATGTTTTATTATTATAATAATAATTTATATAAATAAATAAATATTTATTTAATTGAATAAATATGTATAATTATTTAACTAAATTAAAGTTTTTTTTATAAAAAATAGAATAAGAATTTAGAAAAAAGAAATTAATTAAAAAAATGAATAAAAAATTATTTTAGAATGTAGTTAAAAAAATTAAAATGATAAATTTATAAACTAGAGGAGAGAGATAGAAAAAAAAAATAATTTAAGTTTAAAATTTGTTTGATTATATATATATAAATTTATTAAGTAAAATTATCCAGTTTATTACTCAAACTTATAAAACTTATAAGCCGAATCAACCAATCAGGTATTAGATAATGTAATTTTGAATTTTAGTCGAAATCAATTCAAAACTTTTATATTTTAAATTTTTTAAATTATTTTTAAATTTAGACTCTTTATTTTTTTCTTTCTAAATGTATTTTTTTACAATAACAAGTGAAATACTAAATGCAAGAGCTAAAAAAAATTATACGATGAATATGAAATCGATGACAATTTAAGGAGATTAAATATATATATATATATATATATATATATATATATTAAATAATGTCCATGTATATTAATAATAATGAAAATAGTTTAAGTACACCAACAATATGACATTAAGTGAAAATAAAAAAATAAAAAACTTTACTCAATAAGTTATAAAAAAATAAGTTATAAAAAATAGAGAAATGATCAGCGAAAATAAGTTATAAAATGTGAAATATGTAACTTACATTTGTTTTGGTTATACCACAATCAAGGGGAATCCAGGATTTTTTTTTTGACTGGGTTGATTTTAATTTTTTAGTAATTAAATTTATCAATAAATACCTTTAATAAAATAAAATAAATATAAAAGATCTAAGAAATGAACGAATACCCGATTTAATAACAAATTTATATATATATAAATTATCTCGTATTATTGAAAATGTAAAAATAAGACAAGAAAATATATAAAATTTAACAAACTTTTACATATTATTTAAGTTGCAACCTTCTATTTTTTATAGAATAAAATTCATCTATTATAGAATCTGAATCAATATCTTCAACAAACTCTCGTTCAATATAAATTATCATAGTATCGGCTAAAAACTCTTTTTCCATCTTATTCCGTTGAATAGTTTTTACATGTTTCATTGCTGAAAATGATATTTCTGTAGTGGCAGTAAAAACTAGTAAAGTCAAAACAAGTCGAATCAATCTATCAATCAAATTATAATTTGATGACTTATTTGTTTCAACTAATCTGCGACACAATTCAATGATGGAAGACATATTTTGAAAATTCTCATTACGAGAAACATCAATTTTTATAATGCTGGAGTTGAGATCTCAAATAATGCATTTCTTGTTCACTGAAGTCTCCTGGATAATACTTTTCAGCCAATTTACAAATATCTTCACCTTTAAATGATTTAAAATTATCTTTAAGGTCCAAAGCAGAACTAAGTTTAAGGAGCTCTATTGCCTCATCACTAAATCTAGAATTCAACTCTTCTTGTTGAAAATCTATCACTGAATTGAAGATATTGAAATGATAGTGTTGTTGAATTGTCAACGAATCTTTTTGTTGACATGAACGTCTTGTTGCACTTTTGTATGAAGCATTCAGATCCGGAATTTCAATGTCATGTTGTGTACAAACCATTTGCACGTATTCTAGGAGATGATCAAATCCTTCTTCTCTAAAATTGAAAAGTAGTGCTTTAGTAGTTGATACTAGATCCATGGCATTTATAATATCAAGAGATTTGTTTTACAAAGCTTGACAGAGCAGGTTTGTAATTCCCATAATTTTTTGCATCATATAAAGTGTGAAAACAAATTCAAAAGATCTCAAAGTTATCAAACAACCACATGCTTCTCCACGTAAAGAACTAGACGATCCTTCTTCCACAATACTTTCAAGAACAGAAATAGTTGCACCAAACATATCAATTAAACTACAAATAGATTCAAAATGAGAGCTCCATCGAGTTGATCCACTACGATGTAAATTATCAATTTGATTCATTCCTTTACTAGTATCCTGTTCACCCGAAGTAATCATACGATCAATTTCAATAGTTTGAGCAGAATGTAACTCAGAATGCCATTTGGAGGAACAACCAATAAGATTAATAATGGTGGATAGTTTTGAAAAAAATAGCCAAACAGAAATCTCTTTTGTAGAAGCTCCAACTAATGCTAATTGCAACCTATGAGCAAAGCAATGTATATAATATGCTTATGGACACTCTCGAAGAAATAGAGCTTGAAGTCCATTCCAAGCACCAGACATGTTACTAGCACGTCGTACCCTTGCCCTCTCATATTGGTGACATTCAAATTATGTCGAGAAAGAACATCTGATATGCTCTTCTTTAATGTTGAAGCAGTAGTATTTGGAACATTAACAATATCAAAGAAACGCTCTCGTAAAATACCCAAACAATCAACAAATCTCAAAATAATTGACATCTGCTCTTTATTTGAAATATCTTTAGCTTCATTAACTAAAATACAGAACTTCGCATCTCCAATTTCTTCACGGATATTTTTCCTTACTTTATTTGCAAAAATATGCAAAATTTCTTTCTGAATAGTTGGTGAAGTATATGTTGCATTTCTTGGAGCTTTTTCTAATACTATATCACCAATATTAACATTCAATCAACCCATAAGTTTTATCATCTCTATAAAATTACCACTATTTTTAGAAGATGAAGATTCATCATGACCTCTAAATGCACAAGCTTGTAAACTAAGCCATCGAATACTCTCAATTGTCGTCTTAAGTCGTAATCGATTTTTCTGAACTTCATCTAAACTTTGGGCATTCAATATGTTGTCAATATGTCCACTTACTTTCATCAAATCTTCAACACATTTCACTGAATTACTATGTGAGGAAGTAGGACCTCCCACGTGAATTAAAAGTGGACATTTAACTCCATCGTTAACCCTTTTCCAGTTATTAAATCCATCAATAGTGAATGAAGGATTAATAGGTGATTTCTTTTGGAAAAGAAAACAAGGAAAACAAATATTAAATCCTTTGATGAAGAATACTCTAACCAAGGAAACTTTTCAAACCACGAGTATTGAAATCTACGATACTGAGTTTGTGATCCAAACTTAGTTCTTGGATACTCATCTAACTTAGGTTGATACGGACCCATTCTAATATAAGACCGCCTAATTTCATCTTGTTGATTTATTGGATGTTGCCATATAGGAATCCGAATTGCGGGATCTCGTTCAAGATTATTAAGATCAATTTCAACCCTTGGAAAATTTAAAACAGGTTGTTCTTCTTCCGTATTAGATGTATAAGATTGAAGATTTACCTCGTTAACCGTAGATGTAGATGAATTTTCTTTATGTTTGAAAAACGACAATAATGTCTTTCTTTTTTTACTCCTTTCATTATCCATTGTAATCCTATTAACAAAAATATAGAATTAAAATAAGAATATATAATTTATACAATCTTATGTTATAAACAAAATTAATTGAGAAAAGGTAAAGAAAACTAACAAGAGATTTAAAAGAGAGACCAAAGATAGTTGTAGAGAAATTAAATCAAACAATCATAAAAATTTAAATTGATTATGTTATAAATAAATAAAAAATATGAAAGTTTAAGTGTGAATATAAAAAAATATAATATAATATAATATAATAATAATATAATTTAATATAATATAATAATAATATATATATATATGTATATTATTATTATAGATAGATCATATTCTTATATAAGATATTATATTTAGAGATAGAAAATTTTAGCCAGCTGTATATAATAGATATTATATAATAGATATTATATATATATATATATATATATATATATATATATATATATATATATATATATATATATATATATATATATATATATATATATATATATATATAAATCACACTAGGCTACTGCCCACCGTAGCCCGCTGAGTACATCCGCCATTGACCACAATCCCACTTTGCATCGCCAAAATAAGTTTGAATATGTCTCCTACAATATATTGCGCAATCTGTAGTATTTGAACTATCTTGCCAAGCTAATTTCAAAACTTTGAACGAGAATTTAACAATTTTGGTTGCGATGTTCAGGTCGATAGTTTTGAAGAACTTCACAAAGTTTTCTACCTGTTTTACCAAAGAAGTTAATAAACACTTTAACATATAAACACGTTCATACAAACACTTCAACATTATCAGTGTCCGAGTTGTGAGATATTTATCTTCCCATGGCATTTTGGGGGCAGTGGGAGGTTGTCAATGATTTCGATTACTCTCTATTGCATATTGATGCAAACAACATAATAATGACTTTCGTATAAAATTGGGAAAAATATCTGCAAAAATATAACCAAGATTCAGATGATATACATGAGCAAAATTTAATGATATAAAAATATTGGACTTACAAGATTAACATTTTTCATGTCTTCGGGTGTTATTAGGAATTGTCTCATTTATTTAATTATTGCAAAGAACAAGATTCTGAATCTCTCCAAAAGTCTTGCAAATGAAATCAACATCACAATAAGACCATTGGTTTAAACAACAATGAAAGATATAATGACTTATAAAAACGATTGTCGAAAAAACACTTTTCCCCTCGGAACATTTTTGACTATTATTACACGTAATGTATGCCCACGCATCAATAATACAACTTTCAACATGAAAATCATTTTTCATTGATTGAAATTGGCCTATGTTGATCTTGGTATGCTCGGTTACATACAACAATTCATTCCTAAAACCACATAATGAAGAAACCAAATTAAAACCACCATTTAGGGACGATGAACACCCATTTCAGGTCCCGAACCATGATTTGGGGTCCCGAAACCAGCCTTTTGGGTCACGAAACTAGTCTTTCAGGACCCTAAAGTGTGGTTTCAGGACCTGAAATGGTGGCTTTAGGACCTGAAAGTCTGGTTTTGGGACCTAAAATCATGGTTTCGGAACCCGAAAAAGTGGTTTTAGGACCCGAAAACACCATTAAACTAAGAAATATAATCATGGTTAATTACCTCACATTCTTATCATCTTCATTTGCAAAAATGAACCCCATAATGATTTCATCTCGGTAATCTATTTGGGAAGACTCAAAGTAATGTTGATTTCTTTCCTTGTTCTTCATCATATATGGAGATTGAAGGCGTGCCGGAATTTTCGCATTCTGCATGGGATTTTTTCTTCTGACTTTTTCTTTAGCCACCAATTCGTTTCTTTTCTAACTAACCACCACTTAGAGTACTCCCTCTGTTAGTACCCCCACTTCGGGTACTACCTCTTTTGGTACCCCACTTCGGGTACTACCTCTTTTGGTACTCCCTCTTTTGGTACCCCTCTTTTGGTACTCCCTCTTTTGGTACCCCCTCTTCGTGTACATCCTTTTCGTGTACATCCTCTTCGTGTACCCCATCTTCGTGTAAACCCTCTTCATTTTCTATAGTGAGTGTTCTATCTTTGAAGTATTTGTGCATGGCATCCCTAAAACGTTTATTATTATACATGGCTTTGTATAAGATGTGAATGGTGTTGTCATACAATGGCATTGTATCCCATCCGGAACTTAAATTTGCCAAATTTCTGGTGACTTTTTCAATCATCAAGGTGGCTTTAGAAATGAAAACCAAACTCTCTGTAAAATTCACACACCGAGGTGATGGTGTGTTTAAAGGTGTTATCTTTAGAGGTGTTGAATTCATATGTGGAAAATTCATAGGCTGTGAATTCATAGGTGATGCCTTCTTAGGTGCTGCCTCCTTAGGTGTTGCCTTTTGAGGCTCCAGCACCCCCTCATATGCATCCTTGTTCGCCCTCTATCTTGATATGTCTCTTCGTACTCCCCCTCATTCCCATCTGTCTTCTCGTTCTAAAGAGGTGATAGTGGAATGCGTCCAACATCGCTTCCACGTCCGAATCCTCCATTTGCCCACTCTGTATCCAGCCTAAACTTCAACTTCGTATCATTCAAACATGACAATATAGGAAATCGACGTTCATCAACTCCTCACAATTCAGGGTTGCTCACCATATACACGTAGCACAACTGAAAACATACATATGTTAAAACCATTTATTTTTGCAATCAGATAAATAAATTAGTGATAACTTACAATAAGGAACGTCTATGGTCTTTGGAAATGTCGTTTTTCATTCGCCCTCCATTTTTCACATGATTTAACTAATCCTTCAAGTACAAATTTGCACTAATTGAACTTTTTAATATTATCAACATCTGAAATAGATTTCAGAATTCTAAACCTGCAAGTGAAAAAAATAGATTTGAGGATTATTTAACAATGCATATACCATACATATATGTTGTCAGTTGCAAGTGAAAAAAACAGAAATAAAATATAACTGGTTAGTTGACCCAGGTGATCAAACTAGAGAAAGAAATTGACAACAAATAATACGAAGTCTATCTTGAAGTTGTTGTCAGCTGCTTTGTTCTGCATTATTTTCATTGGCATATTAGTCACTATAGTGGTGCCATTAACAGGGTTATCCCATCGAGTCCTAAGTGCCTTCAACTTGTCATCAGTCTCGTTATTAACGTATTCTACAATGTCCAGCACCCCTCTAGGGAGACCCAATATGATTTGAACATCCTCTTCTTTGATCTTCACTTCCTCGCCACTCTTTAGGGTGAATACACATTTAGTACAGTCAAACTGTCTGACTAGATAACGAGAGATCTCTCCGGGGTATTTTGAAAGCGATAATGATAGGAGAGAGCCAAAGCTTATTGACTTCACAGCCTATTTTTGTTCATTAGACAGTAGTTAAAGAAGATTGAAAAAGCCAAAAGACGAGGTCCTAGTTAAAAACAAGTTGTGGGGGGCTACTTTGGTTTCATGGGCATTCCTTTTACGTTTATTTTCTCTACAAAAATAAAAGATAAGCATTTAAAAACCAAGAAGCAGATAGATAATCAAATAAATGAACCAATTCGGGTCTTGAAACTACGGTTTCGGGAAAAGAAATCATCATATTGTGTTCCGAAAGTGTGGTTTCAAGACCTGAAAGTGTGGTTTTGGGACAAGAAATCACACTTTCAAGACAAGAAACCACACTTTCAGGTTCTGAAACCACACTTTCGGGACACAATATGCAGCCAATTTCAGGGACACTTTATGGATATCAAAAACAATATAACCCTAAACCATATTTTCGGGTCCTGAAACCACACTTTCGGGACAAGAAACTAGCCTTTGGGGACACAATATGCTGCCAATTTCAGGGACACTTTATGGATATCAAAAACAATATAACCCTAAACCATTCTTTCGGGTCCCGAAACTATACTTTTGGGTCCTGAAACCATACTTTCGGGTTCCGAAACCACACTTTTGGGACAAGAAACAACTATTTCAAGACAAGAAACAACAATTTCGGGTCCTGAAACCCCACTTTCAGGACAAGAAACCACCATTTTGGGACCCTAAACCATACTTTCGGGTCCTGAAACCATACTTTCAAGACACAATATACTGCTAATAACCTTTCGGGACATAATATATCAAAAACGTTTCTACGCTATATACTTTTCTATCATGAAACCCTAATTGCTAAACCCTAACCGATATCAAAATCATCTATGTTTCTAAAAGATAAGAATTTTTATTTACCTTGTAGTCCTTGGAGATCTTGGAGTCTTTTCGGGCGATGTACCTGGACCAACACCAGCCTGAAAAGAAGAGTAGTATGAACATGGACCTACCCTAAACACAAATGAAGGAAGTGAAGATACACAAAGGAGAGCTTCAAAACATATCATTTTCGATCGGAAGAAGATGAAGAAAAGAGAAGAAAAGAGAAGAAATCGGGATGCCGGAGCGGAGAGTCAAATCGCCAGAGAAGAAAGAGAATGATAGCCGAAAATGAAAAATGAAAAGAAGAAAGAGGGGGAACTGGGAACTGAAACGTTTTCTAATATATTTTTTTATATATTTTTTTTTCTCTATCCTACCCACGTGTAGGATTCGTGGCCTTACTTTCGCTGAAGTTTCGTTGGTTTATCATTTCTCTAAAAAATATTAGAAAAAATAAATATGAAATATTTTAATAAAAATGAAAATTACACTTTACATAACAATGAATATATAATGTATAGAAGTGCAGTGTTGATAATGTTTAAATTTATTATTAATATTATTTTGTAATTAAAACTACTATTAATATATTAATTTTATTTTTATTATATTTTATTTAATTAAAAAATATAAAATATTTTTATTTTTATATCTTTAAAATATATAAAATATTTAATTGTATCATAATTTAATAAAATATAAACATCTAATATCCTATTCTACTAATTACATTTTAAAATAAAAATATTATAATAAAAAAAAAGTTGAACTATTCAAATTTGTTTCACTAATTATAAATAAAAAAATATATAAATAAGATAAAGTCTTTAAAATATTATATTAACAGTGGATAATCACTTTTAATATTAAATATAATTTTTTATTTAATAATATATATTATAACATGGTATAATTTTTTTAAAAATAATTTTTATTAAAATATTTCTTATTTAATTTTTCTAATATTTTTTATATATAATTTTTATTTACTTTTAAGTTTTTATATTTTATATTTTAATTAATTTAATATAATTTTATTATAAATATATAATATTTAAAATTAATTATATAAAAATAATTATATTATTATTAGTTATTGTAATTATTATCAAAATTTTCTATTATATTTTATTTAAAATAATTTCTTAATATTATTTAAATAATTTATTTTAATAAATAAATTTTTAAAAAAAAATTATTATTATTTTATCTATAAAATTACTTGTAATATAATTATAAAAGAATAGAGAAAATGATGATGAGACGGTGGACACAATAGAAGAAAAAGTGGAATGTGATTTTGAATATCTAGTAATTTAATCAATCCACCTCTCATTACTATCCACCATACCCTAAATTATACTTTACACAATTTATCAATTCCAGTTATATTATTACATCTATATTCAATTTCTTTCGGTTTGCTTTTTCAAATATGTTTCATAATCATTAATCCAAAAGTACATACAAAATCAGATATTTCAAAAACATCTCAAAAAATCAAAACAAGCAAATAAATATCATTTAAACTATATAAACAGTTTCAAATTATTTTTTTTTGTAAACACACACTATTAAATCATGGAATCAACGAGTTGAGTGTTTTATTGGTACTAAAAATATTGTCACGAACATATATGTTAACAGAACAAAAACACTTAAACAATTCAAATTTGAACAATTATTTCAATTAAATAGGCCAAATAGTTACTTTTGAGTTTCTTAAGAGCATATAAGCATATTTGCATTTTGAAATTAGATTGTTTGAAATTAGTAGAAAAAAGTTAAATTATAATAAAAGTGTAATAAGCATTAAGAAAGAGACAAATTTTCTTAAACTCATTCTGATCATCACAAAATTATTTGTAATGGTGATCTCATAGTGTTTAGAATCATCTCGTTGGTGAGTTTTCAATTGTTTTTTCTCTTCTTCTTAATTTAGATTATCATATTTCTTTCACCTAAACCTCTAATCCAAAATATTAAAAAAGAATTTGATTCCTTATATTTTATTTATATATATTCACGTCCGTTTCTATAATAAAAAATATATTAAATAAATCAAACTAAAAAAAACAAAATATATAAAATTCTCATTAATTCAAATAAAGAGTTACATATATTAATTAAAAATAATACATAATAATATCAAAAATATTGAAACAACACGAGTTGCCCTGTTTGAAAACGTCCAATTGAATAGGGTAGAAAATTACCGATATTATAGTATATCGAAATATCGTACCGCAATATATCAAAATATCGATTTTAAGGTATACCGAAAAAAATGTAAGGTATGGTACCAATACTGAAATTAGTGGTACGATAAAGGTATTAAATTTTTTAAATTTTGGTATATCGAGATATACCGAAATAACGAAATAGTATTTATAATTATAATATATATATATATAATAATACTCATAAAGAAATAATTAAATATATATGATATTAATTTAATTATAAAAATATAATTTTTAAATAATATC
>NW_025919587.1:0-26000 GCF_907164915.1 Impatiens glandulifera | reverse complement strand
TAATAGTAAAACTTCAAGTAATCCCTTGAGCTTATTTAGGATCCTAACAAATAATAACTTCATCTTATACGTGTCTTTGAAGCCTAAAATTATTTAAAAATTAGTATTATTATTACTATCACAATTATTTTTAAAAATTGTCAAATAAAAAAACATGTAAGTGATTTTATTATAATTTATATGAAAAGATTGATTAAATTAAATAAATAAATAAAATTAAGAAAAAGGTGATTTTTGATAATTAATTTGTAGATGAATATAAATAAATAAATTGATTAATTTTTTCTAACAAATATGTTTGGTTTTTGTTTTTAATTTATTTTATTGTTAGATGAGTCTATGTTCCGATTACATTTTGGTGGATTATTTGACTAAAAATAATCGGAAAATATTGGTTGTAAAGATTATTTACGATGCTATTATCATTAGGATGTCAAAGGATTGGTCGAAAAAATCGTTAATTTATTTGAGGAATATTATTCTTTTTAAAAATATTTAAGTCAACAAATATATTTTTGTTTTGTTTTATATTTGTTTTGTCCTTTGTATTTTCATATTATAACACATTAGTGGATTTTGAGATGCTATATATATATTTGAGAAAGGATTAGGGCGACATAATTATAATAAAAGCAAGACTAAGAATTCGATGTGGCATGCCACGTCGTCGCCCTTTATTTTTTTAATTTATTTTTTCTTTCGTATTGTGATTCTTTGTTTCCCCGCCTCTTCTTTTTCTTCAGAAACATTTCTTCTTCTTCGACGATTTTCAAGTTTTCAGAAACAAAACGATTCGTCTCTTCGTCTCCTTGTCAAAAATGGTAAAACTTCATGTTCGAAAACCCTAACCCTATTGAGTTTGTCTCTTCGATAACTCATAAGGCCATGTTCGGGAATTCATAACTTTATGTTTGGGACTTAAAATATTATAACTAGTTGAACGAGAAGTCTCATGGTCGCCAAGAACCTGCAAGAGAGACAAAGAGAAGATGAAGAGTTGAAAATGATTAGGGATTTGGTAAAGTGAAAACACCTTACTTCCTTTCTTTGCTTATTTTTTTAATTAGATGGACAGGATTATGATACGGAACTAATATGACGACCCGATTGCTGTATAAACACGTGTGAGTCAAGCATTAAAAATTTGTATGTCCCCTGTATAAAAGTACTCAGGCTATTATAGGTAGTATTAAAATTATTTTCAGTTTTATTAAACAAATGGCGACGGTTATAAGAAATTGTCGCCAATTTATGTCGCTATTACTCACTTTCTTACTAGTGTATGTAGAAAGAGATAAAGCGAGTGAAAGAGAGACCTAGAAGTTACGCTGGAAACTATAACTGAGTTCAGGATCTATCTCGGAGAGAGAATCATTAAAATCATTGGCATGCTGATGAGATTTTCCAGACTTGCTGGCTAGTGACCTTCATTCATGCGTCTTTAAACTTATCCCTCGCTCTATCTCTCTAATCTCCCCTAGCTAGATTAGAATACCAAATCAAGAAAGAAAAAAGGTAAGGAAGCTTGAGAATCATAAGATTAAGCTACTAGCACAAGCTACGGGAGCAATGTCGGAGATGGTGTGATTAAGAAGAACGGACACCAGAGAGAAAACTGCTCACTTCCATTTAACCTAACTTCATATAAAACCTGTTTAAGAACTCAACTAGCCAAATTAAAATTAAATTATAAAGTTTATTTGTTTTAAGTTATTTTATTAGATTAATTATAAATACATTTATTAAGAACTTGAATTATTTAATAGTTAATTTATTATATTATTTATTTTAAATAAATTATTTATTGTATTTCATCTAATATTAATTTTATTTAATTAATTTAATATTAATAATAAAATTATATTTAATTAACTCAAAATATAAATAAATTTGAACTTTGAGATAAAAATAAATATACAGTTCAATTTTAATTGTTAAAAAAATTAAAATTAAAAAAATAAGTAAAATATAGAATAAACAAATAATTAAAATAAAACTTTATCTAATTTTTATTTGAATGGTTTTAAAAATATAAATAAAATAATAAAGGTTGCCATAGACAATCAAAGGTTGGTAAATTTTTTTTTCATTCTGACTTTTGCCAACGCTTATTATGCGTTGACAATTATATGTCACCAAAAGTAGGTTTGGTTGTAGTGCTTGACCATTCAAATTTAGAAAAACTTGATTTTGAATATAATTAATTAGTGATTTTTTCTATTTACAAAATAAAAAACGTTACTTGTAGTTTAGTGGCGCATAAAGAGCCGTTATATGTTCTCTAGTAATATCATTTCCGGCGCTTAAGTGTTGACATTTTAGCGTCGGTAAAGTATTGCTCATAAACCCTGCACCGTCGCTAAAATTTCTTCCTAAAGAACTTCTTTCCTTCATAAGTGCCATTATTTTTAATAGTCGAAGCCTTCGACCAAAACTTTTCAATCATTACCATTTGGTCTTAATAAGGTATGTCATGATTAACAACATTTCTCTTCTTTAATACCTTGGCTATCATTCGACCAAATTTTAGCTTAGCTTAAAAGGATTTGATTTGACTAAATTTAATATCATGCAAAGAAAACTAGATAGTAAGGCCTATGAAATCATTGCATTTCTTATTCAAAACATTTTTGAAAACTTCTATCTCTTGTCTAGTTTGAAGAGAATTTGTCAACAACACTATTAAAACCCATTTTCATTATTCAAAATCATACCAAATCAATGCAATTAAGTAAGGGTCAAATCCAAAAATCTCATTTGAGCTCTGAAATCACTTCGTTTGAACAAAGTTAAAACACAAAAGTTGTTCTTAAGAAGTTCAACTACAAACCTTTTCATCCTAATTTTCATTTCAACAAAATCAAATTCTTTGGAACTTCATCTAGTAAGTTGAAAACACTAAAGGTCTTCCTATGAAAATATATTACTAGTTATTCCAAATTTTATATTTGGATAAGCTGATCAAAATAACTAAAATAAGTAAATATATAAAACTATACCAAGAACAATCATGGATGAAAAATAAAGAAGCATTACAGAAGTAAGCAACAAATGTAAGTAAAACATATTTGCGATTGCAATTATAGAAGTCCTTAGACGTATTTTATTAATCGAAAAACTATTTGCCATTGTCTAAATGTAATAAAATTTTCATATGATTTTACAACTCCAAAAGTGAGCTGCCACTACAAAATTACAACTATATAAAACCAACCATGTACTAAAATCACTTATTTGTCTATATATGCATGAATTATACTTTTACTTTACCATCTAGTTATCCAGCTTCTGCAACATTTACATCGACTAGACTTTCCAAGCAAGAATCTATAACCTCAAATTTGAATGGATAGTTGTTTTCACCAGCATGAAACCGAATATTTTCTAGCGACTTCAATTCTAAGTCATACCAAACAAGACTATTATGCTTCCTCAAAAGTAGTTTCTTACCATTTTTTGAATATGCAACAGATTTCACCACATAAGTATAAGTAATAGGAATATTTTGCGCCAATCTCGACCAAGATTCATTCTCCCCTCCATATTCCTTCAAAACCCATACATCCACGATCCCCGAATGATAGTGACAAGTTAACGATAAGCATCCTCCTAAGTTATCCAAACTTGAGGAGAAATCAAGATCACGGTACTCAGGGTGTTGAATTACCCTGTATGTCTCCGTCCCGAGATCAAAGGCAAGAATGGATCGTTTGTTATCCATGCCTACCGACATCCAGTGCATCGCTCCACCAGCCATTACAATTTTCAATGACTCCAAATCCGGATGGTGATCGGAATATTTCTTTGGCTTATGCCACAAATTTAATCTCAGACTAAAAACATGAACCTCGTAATAGATGTCGTCACCAAGAACAACCACGACTCTCACCACTTTGTAATCGTGGTTGGTTTCATCGTATCCAATTCCATAAGTAGAATATTTATGACGGTAAGATTGATTTGGGATTTCAACCGAGACTTGAGGCAATTTTATAGATTTCCTGGTTGATGGATTCCATAAAACGACGATGTCTAGGGTATATGTCATGCAGACCAATCCCTCACTGAAGCGCTCCAAACCGGTCCCATTATCCTGACGCCTTAGCGGATTATAACTCTGGTTATCGAACCCAAATCCAGAAGAAATATATTGGGAAAGGTTAGAGTTTCTTGCGAACTCAACCATTGCGGAAGAAGGCCGGTCTAAAAATCTTCTCGTCGATGAATTCCATAAAAGGACAATATCCATGGAATTTGAAATACATATCAATCCATCACATGAGCCATAAATATTGGTCCTATTATCCAGATGACTCAAAGGATTGTAATTGACCTCTACCGGTTGAAGATAGCCGTCGTTCTTCTCTAGGGAATCGAAATCCACACGATAGAAACTCGAGGGACGATTAATACAACTCAAGTATAGACTAAGGTTGATCTTGGTTTGAACCGACTGTTTCAGATGCAATTTCACGAATTTTGGGCGACTAATTAGGGTGAGCCAGGATTTTGAAACGCACCTTAAATTGAGCAGACACTTAACAGGTAATCGAGAAAGAATTAATTCTAGAATCTCATCGGGTAATTTTTGCACCTTCTTTCGACGCAAGAAGAAGAAGAATGATTTGATAGTACTTCGCAGTTCCATTATTTCTCTTTGATAGAAGTCTTTCGTTCCTCTTGGAGTTTTCTTGAGTCTTGATGATGGTTATAGAAGTCGCACTTCCGTTGAGCAACAAAGTTGGTTAGTACCAAACGCATCACATATATATTTAATTAGTTGGATTTCATTTTAAATATAGTATATTATTTTAAATAAATTCTCAAATTAAATGGGTTGAATTATTTAATATTTATTTGACAAAATTATTATTAATTCTAATAATTAACTATCTTTTTAAAGAATTAATAAGTAATTTCGTCAAATAAATATTAAATAACTCAATTCTAATAGAAAACAACTGTTTTTCAAAATAGGAATTATGAGGCATTCTAGAAAAAAAACGATAATGGTCAATGTATTTTTAACAAAAACATCAATTTTCAATAATATTATTTTTTTATGAAGGTGTCACCATCTCTAGAAAATTTTAAAAAAGTCTAAATTTATCAACTTATCAAAAAGACTAGATTTTCTCACTACCTAATCTTAAATGTTGTGCTCATTGATTTTTTTTTTTTTTTTTCTATGAGGAAATTAGTATTCAAATTCTAATTTAATTTTTACAATAATTGATATTTAATTTAAATTCTTTTGTTTGAAAAAATTATATATTTATTAATGTAGTTATAACTAATTAAATAATATATAAACTAATTAGGTATAAGTTAGTTATAACTATGGGTAAGATTATGAAAACGAATTTAACGTAGAAATAATTGGAAAGTTAAATAAGGGTATGTTTGATGATTGTAATTATAATTCTAATTACAATTCCGCAATTACAATTCCTTTACTATATTTGAAAAAACTATAAAAATGTAATTTATATGTTTTAAAAATATATATTATAAATAATATAAATATATATTATCTATATTATTAAGATATTTGTTTGACACGATCTATTATGATAGTTTAAGTGTTAAAAGATTTTGTCTATAAGTCAATTCTCATCATTAAAAAAAAAGTTGGTTCAAAAAATATTAACTTACTAAATAAACAAAATATATATATATATATATATATATATATATATATATATATATATATATTGGTTCGACATTTTAACTTGCTAAAATTTTTTAAAAAATATCGATTCGACATGAAAACCAAACACACTTTAAGGGTTATTTGAAACGAATATGTTGAATTTAATTCGAACTAAAATGACTTTATTAAAAACATCTTTTCTATCTCCGACTATGCTCATTCTCTAGACCAGATGACGGTTGCTCAAAACTGGCTACTACATATTTTACATATTTCTTGGTGGCAACTTATCTCTTGTAATTGTAATAACATAAATATATATATATATATATATATATATATATATATATATATATATATATATATATTCTCAATACATACCTCTTCCTTGGGTCATATTTAATGTCTCCTTTTATTTTGGCATAGAGCTCAAAATGTTACTTGTCAGTTAGAAACTCTATTAATAACCTAATTTTAAATGGAAAATGATAATAATGTTTCAAATTTCTTACTGAAGAAAATCTTAATAGCAAGAGATACACATTTTTCCTGTATTAAGAGAGTCAGCACCATATTAAACAATCAAAGATTAAAGAAAGACTCCAATTTAATTTATAACATTTTAGTGGGAATCATACATATAACATTTGGTCTTTTTAGACGAAAAAAAATATTCAACTACCCTTATAAGAAAAATAAATTTTAACTTAATCTTTTCAAATGACAAACATAGACACATGCTCAGGATAAGAAAATCATTAGCCTAGGAATAGGGAACGACTAAAAACGTAGATAAAAACAGGATGCCATCTAAGCATGAGAAAAGCAAGAAGAGGAGTAAATATCATGTTTACAAGAAAAAAATGGTCGAATATTCAAAGTAGAGACCAACTTTAGACGGAAATTTGGAACACACCGATGTTGCCCTTTTCTATATGTAACCAAGTACTGAACTGCAAAATAGAATCTCAAACAAACATTTCTTTTCCTAGTTTTCGAATGAAAAAACTAGGTGATGACTCTCAAAAGTTAAATTTATATAAAAATATGATAAAATAAAAAAGAACATTAGAGAAGTTTATCATTTTGGTTCGTCATCCATTCGAGATCTGAGAAGAAGGCCAGACATGTAGCCTTATCTAAAAGTTTGTTTTGTTTGAAAACCTTTTTAAGAAGATAGTCTATTTTCAGCATTACAAATATTAGAAAGTATGACCTTGTCTTAGAGATTATTTGATATAGATATTTTTTTGGTATGAAAATCTCGTTTGATGATTATTTTTGTAAAATATATAGTCAAATTATCATCATCCATCTCTTTGCTTCATCCCACATTTCACCATTAATTTGAGATTTTATTCACTGGTGCATCATAAAAAAACTAACCTTTCCAAGAAGTGAAAATCCGAAGAATCTAGGGGCCACTTTACAGAAAATTTCCCACTATTAAACAGATCAAAAATAAAATATATTTTATTCTCTCAAACAATTATGATTGAATGTTTTGGTTTTGAAAATGACTTTCTGTAAAAAAAATATATATATATATATATATATATATATATTAAAAGCACCTATTTCTAAACTAATTATTGTTAACTTATCAAATAATAATATTTCACCATTTTTCTTAATAAGATATAGGAGGGTATCATAACAAATAATTAGAGGCCCATGGAGTAAGATATCTAGATTTTTATTCTGTATTTAAATGATGTGATTAGAAATTTTAATTTAGAATGAAATGCACATTCTTAATTTTTCTTTTCCAATATTTATATCATTTAATTGTTAATAATATTGGAATATATATAATATATCTTTGTTGATAATTGATAAAAACAAATAGTTGATTGTTGACAATTGAAATTTTGAAAAACATTATCTTGATTATACTTAATTAATGATTTATCTATTTATAGAAATAAAAGTGTTACCAGTCGTTTAGTGGCGCATAAAGAGAAGTTATATGGTCGTTTGTAATATCATTTCCGGCGCATAAACCCTCTACCGGCGCTAATATTTTCGCCACTAAAAGTATTTTTATAAGATCATTTTCTCTTTTTTTTTTTTTTTTTTTTGACAAATAGTCTAAACCATCAACCAAAGTATTTTTCAAATCATTTATCAATCAAATTCACAAACATAAATTTTAAAGAATCATGCATTCAATTTCAAACACCTAGCATGCAAATTTAAACCATATTCAAAATTTGATGTAAATGTTTCCATCATCAACTCATTCTTAAAATCAATAAAATTTAGTCTTCAAAACATAATTTCATATCAAAACAAATTAGGTCTAAGTTTTCAATCATTAACATTTGATCTTAATATAAGGTATGTCATGATGAACACATTTCTCTTCATGATACCCTTTGATAATTTTGCTATCATTTGGCCAATTTTTAGCTTAAAAGGATTTGATTTGAAAAACATTTGGTTTTAATATAAGGTAATATAATGCAAAGGAGATTAGATAGTAAGGCATCTCACTCCCACATCATGCATTTCTTATTCAAAATGGTTTTGAAATAGCTTGTCTAGTTTGAAGATAATATGTGAACAACATTATCCAAACCCAGTTTTATCATTTAAATTCAGACCAAATCAATGCAATTAAGTCAAGGGTCAGATCCAAAAATCTCATTTGAGCTTCAAAATCACTTGGTTTGAACAAAGTTAAAACATAAAAGTTGTTCTTAAGAAGTTCAACTACAAATCATCTTGGACCTATAAACCTCTGATTTCGACAAAATCAAATTCTTTGGAATTTCATTCAGTAGGTTCAAAATACTAAAGTTTTTCCTATGAAAGATCATCATGTGTATTTTGATAAGCTAATTAGAACAATAAAATTTAGTACATATATAAAACTATACAAAGAACAATCATGAATGAGAAATAAAGAAACATTAATACAATTCTCAACCCAATAAAAGTAAGCAAACAATGTAATATTAAGTATAGTAGAGGTATGTTGGGAATAATCAAAAAAACTAATTGCGATTGTCATTTTACAACTCCAAAAGTGAGCTACTACAAGCCCAATTCATTCCAATTCAAAATTACATCTATATTAAACCAATCATGTAATCAAATCATTTATTTTTCTATATATGCCTGAATTATACTTTTACTTACCATCTAGTTATCCAGCTTCTGCAACATCGTAATAGATTTTCCAAGCAAGAGTCTCAACTTCGAATGAATAGTTCTCGTCAGCATGAATCCTAGGATCTTCAAGTGACTCCGAATCTAAGTCATACCAAACAAGATTATCATCATCCATGCTCAAAAGTACATTCTTACCACAATTTGAATAAGCAGCAGATTTCACCACATGATTAGATGGAACAGGAATATTTTGTGCCAATCTCAACCAAGATTCATTCGTCCCACCATATTCTTTCAGCAACTATACATCCACAATCCTCGAATAGTAGTGACAAGTTCTCGAAAAACATCCTCCTAAGCTAGCCAAGCACGAATATAAATCTAGATTACAGTACTCGGGGTGTTGAATTTCTCTATATGTCTTTGTCCCGGGATGAAAGGCAAGAATGGAACGTTTCTTATCAACGTCTACCGACATCCGGTGCATTGCTCCACCAGCTATTGCATTTTTTTGATATCGATGTCTCCAAATCCGAATAGTGATTAGAATATTTCTCTTATTTATGCTAGAAATTGGATCTCAAACTATTAACTTTAACCTCGTAATCAATGACGCCTAAGAATTTCTTCAAGAATCTCATCCGGAAATTGGACGATCTCTTTACGTGAGAATAAATTAACTTATAAATGTCAAACAGAACTGAATCAATAAATACTAGTATTTTAACATTTACTTTTCAAAATAAGAATTATTAAAACCAACAAGCCCATTTTTCTATTTTAGAAAAATAGAATACTCAATAGTACTAATTTCAAATAAATTGAAATTCATAAATCGGAAACAAAACTCAAATCACTTAAGGAGAAAGGTGTTGCAAGCATATAAGAATAATGTAAGAGAGCATAGAAATTAGAATGCCATATATTAATGTCTAAATCTAATATTATATATCTCCAAATGTTCTTAAAACTCTACTCCAACATTTGATTTTCAGGTAGCCATTTTACACCACTTCTCTCTGTCTCTGTCTGTAAAAACAAAACACAAATTTTAAATTCAAACTCAAATCAAATAAGTGGAAAAAAAACATAATATTTGACATATTTGGTTACATACATCTGCTGCTTGTTGGAACATTGATAGAGACGAGACTTTCAAGACAAGTGTATAGGTGAATTAAACTTGCCACATGAAAAACCCTAATGTTTACAACTGACTTCTCTTCTAAATTATACAATACATGCCCCCTAGAACCCATACCTAACAACACTTTCTTACCACTTTTTGAATAAACAATAGGTTTCAAAGGATAATAATTCTCTATAGAAGTTCTCCGTGACAGTGACAGTGGCATTAATCAATCTCGACCAATGTTCATTCTTCCCACCATATTCCTTGAGCAAAAACATATCCACAGTCGATGATTTGTAATGACAACTTAAAGAAAGGCATTCTCCTAAATCATCCACATATAATTTGTAATAAGGACCGCGGTATTGTGGCTGTGGAAGTACTCTGTATTTTTCTGTCCCAATATCAAAGGCAACAATCAAACTTTCCTCTTTTAAATCTGATTTCTCTGATTTCACAGTTGAGATCCAGTGCAGAGATCCACAAACAATGGAATTTCCAAAGCTTTTCCAATTCGGACAATGAGGAAACTTCTCAGGCCTATGCCACGAATTTGATCTCAAACTATAAACTTTAATCTCGTATTCGATGCCAAAACCCAGAATTAGGTACACCACAATTCTCACTACCTTGTAATCGTCATTGGTGTTATCGTAACCAATTCGATAAACACAGGAGGTACATAAACCTGGATGAATTGCGATATCAGTCGATTCGTAAGGCAATTTTATAGACATTCGGGTTGATGGATTCCATATAAAAGGTACTGTCAAGGGCATTTATGAAATTTGACGTGCAAAGCAAGCCATCACAGGAAAAGCCAGACCTAAGTCCATAATTCCGAAACCTCAATGGAATGGAATCGATCTTCATCGGTTGAAGAACATCGTCGTCATGGAGGGAATCAAGAGCCACCCGAAAGAGATCGAAGTTCCTTTGAAAGAGGCTATTGTTGGTATTGGTTTGTACTGATTGTTTCAGATGCAGTTTGATAAAATATGGGTCACTGATTAGGGCAAACCAGGATTTAGACACACATCTGAAACGGAGCAGACACTTAACAGATAATCGGCAAAGAATCTTTTCTAAAATCTCATTCGGCAACTGCGCCATCTTCTATAGACTGAACAATGCAAGAAGAAAATGTTATGCAAAGTTAAAAAGAAGAAGAAGAATATCAGTTAAAAGCCAACGAAGCATTCTAAAATATCTACTGCATATTGAAAACAAGCTGATTTTATCTTAACATGCACATTATTTACATTTAACCAAAGTCTTAATTTATAAAGATTAGAAACATTATAACATATAATATAACAGAAATAAAAATTGGAAAATCAGTCACAAATGAACTCACTTCGTAAATAGATCAAAATCTGGAAGCTTGTTGACTTAAGAACTGAAGAACGAAGGGTTGGTTTTGGAATGGAAATAAGATGATTAGGTTTAGAAGAGACATGAATATTTATAAAAATAAAATAAAAGTGGGGATTAAGAGACATGGGCCTAATTTTAATTTAATTTTGTTGGAGTTGGAGTGTCGAATTCCAATTATTATGTTTGTTAAACACTTTAATATTAAGAATTGAAATTGGAATTAGAATTACAATGGAATTCAATATAGTATAATTCTAATATTTTTTTAGGTTGAAATTGTAATTCCAAATTAACACGTTTTTCATGTTTTTGACGTGTTTAACACGTTTTTTACCCATTAAATACGTTTAACACGTTTTTAACACGTTTTTCACACGTTTAACATATTTTCATATTTTGGCACGTTTAACACGTTTTGGTACGCTTAACACGTTTTTGACACATTTAACACGTTTTTGGCACGTTTAACACGTTTTGACACATTTAACACGTTTTTCACGTCCTTGACACGTTTAACACGTTTTTAACACGTTTAACATGATTTTCACATTTTTAACATGTTTTTAACATGTTTAACACGTTTTTGGTACGTTTAACACGTTTTGACACATTTAACACGTTTTTCACGTCCTTGACACGTTTAACACGTTTTTAACACGTTTAACATGATTTTCACATTTTTAACACGTTTTTAACATGTTTAACACGTTTTTGGTACGTTTAACACGTTTTGACACATTTAACACGTTTTTCACGTCCTTGACATGTTTAACACGTTTTTAACACGTTTAACATGATTTTCACATTTTTAACACGTTTTTGACATGTTTAACACGTTTTTGGCACGTTTAACACGTTTTTGACACGTTTAACATGTTTTGACACATTTAACACGTTTTTGACACATTTAATACGTTTTTCACGTCATTGACACGTTTAACACATCTTTGACACATTTAACACGTTTTTTACACGTTTAACATGATTTTCACATTTTTAACACGTTTTTTACATTTTTGCACGTTTAACAAGTTTTTCACATATTTGGCACGTTTAACACGTTTTTTACACATTTAACACGTTTTTGACACATTTAACACGTTTTTTTTACGTTTTGACACGTTTAACACGTTTTCATATTTTTGACACATTTAACATAATTTTTTACGTTTTTGACAGGTTTAACACGTTTTTCACATTTTAGCACGTTTAACAAGTTTTTCACATGTTTGGAACGTTTAACACGTTTTTGACACATTTTCATATTTTTAACACGTTTAAAACATTTTTAACATATTAAACATGTTTAACACGTTGTTGACACGTTTCACATGTTTTTTACATTTTTGACACATTTTTAACACGATTTGTGGTGAATTAAAATATATACCTAAAGGGATGAAGCAATTTAGATATCCGCATATATTAAGCTTGTTTGTGATAGGAATGTAAATAGATCATCTTTTTCAACAGCTAGATGGATTAAAATAATTAGACATTATAAAAGGAGGTTTGGAAATTATTTAAGAGAAGATTCTTCCTTTAGTTTTCAAGACATTGGGATAGTTGGGGTTTAAAAACGATCAAAATATTTGAAAGATAAAACCATTTCAATAACATGGAGTCGAGAAGATCAAATATTGAAATTTAAAAAGAAATATTGATCCAAAGGGTAATGCATTGTTCATGGTTTAATTACTAAAAATGATGAAGACCAAGAAGTAGAAGATGGTGGGAATATGCACAATTTGAAATGTGTTGTCTTAAAGACCATTCTTTCAAAATCACAAATTATTTTTGAGTGAATTCAAGCTTTTATTGATTAATACTATATGTGGTTGATTTCAAATGCTTAAACATTCTAATTTCATTTTTCTACACATGTGTTCTTCAAAATTTGTTTAACACGATATGTGATTGCATTGAATCTCGGATTTAAATTTTTTATATATTGATTTATTCATTCTTTCTGAAGATATAATTGTTTGCAGTGAATAGGACCAATAAACCCCTCAACACAAGTGAAAGTGATTGAAGAATTATGATTTCTTCTTCTTTCTTAAGTTATAATTGGATAACCAAACAAATTTCTTATATGAATAATTAAAGAAGAAGATCACAACCTGAAGACCAGCCAGGGATTAGTTATAAGTAGTATAATTTGGGGATGCTTTTATTCCAAATACTGATTGTTCCGAGATCAGAATTCAATCAAATGATTGAATCTAAATCAATGAACAAGAAAATTATTAATTACGAACCAGAAAAATTGTAAGAGAGTCAAATGTCTAAGACATCAAATACCATACTTTTAATACTAAGAAAGTAAATATATAAAATTAGTTAAATTAGTTGGATGACAAAGTTATTACACTTTTGGTTCATTTGTGAAGCATTAATGTACACATAAAACAAATATCATAATGAACTCAGGCATTTTGATTATTATCACAAGCATCCACAAGTTGAGCAAACTCTCTTATTAATCTAGCATATTTGTTTTTTAATAATCAAATGTATACAAAAATAAGAAATATTGGAAATGTACTGTATTATTACTATGTTGATCTTTTAAAGAGTCTGCACATAATGTAAGAAGATGTTAAAATTTGATTTATTGTGAAGATTTTTCATTATCAAATACATTAAAACCTCTGTTTTCAAAGATATACTTTTAACATTAAAATTGATTGAATAGACAATGAAATACCAATACTTAAGACAACAAAAATCATGTCAACAGGAAAGTGTATAAGAAATTATGTTTATTTATATTGACAAATTATCTAAGACTTTTTTATCAAACACTTGGAGCACATACTTAAATATTTCAGAAAATTGATATTTGTTATCTAACAAAGAGCAAGTTGGTGCTATGTGATAGAATTTAGAAGGAATATAAAGTTCTCTTCAAACTGAAAATGTGAAAGACCTTGGGAATCTGTGTAATCATAGTAAAAGTATATTGGATAATGGAAGCTAAAATTTGAAATAAATTGTTACTAAGAAGTTGAACCATTTGATCCACAAATTAGATACATCAACCTTCAATAAACTAAACAAAGTGCATTATTGACTAGTGACTTACTTGAATAAAAGAATTTTGTTTTGGATGCATTTGAAGAGTATTCTTTATGTTGTCTCTCTCAATGATTTGTTACATGAAGGATGTGTTGCTAATAACGCAATAGAGACGATGATACAAATTTTAAGTTCTCCAAGGGTAGAGACTAAGGTTAAATCTACAGCTTCTCTTGCTGGAATGCAGAAAGGACCTGCACGAAAGTAGAAATGCTGAAGAAACCTTTTTGCTGCCATTATGCTCGTAATTGTTGATTATGAGAATATATTAGTAGTCCTTATGTCGTCTAACCTCAATCTTCCTTTGCATACAACAAAATAGAGAAATATTGTTATTGCTAGAATGCATTACCTCCGTTGGTAACGATATACACTCATATTTTATATTTTTCGAATTTATAACTTTAAATAAAAAAAATACCGAGCCTATACTAAAAATGATTTTTAAACTTCATAAATGAGCTTATTGAGAATACCATAATTTAAAACAACATAATCAAAGACTCATCAGCTCGATGATGAAAACCTTGACATAGTCTATTTATTTTTCTTAGGTAAATTGATTTTAGTTTCCGGGCTAATCGTGTGGTGTGGTTCATAAGTAAGACCACTTATGTTTGAAGCTTAGGACCTGAAACATGGGTGTTAAATTATCTATTAACTTATAATTGATGATTTTCATAAATAAAAAATAGTCTTTCTATAGAGCAACATAGATAATATTTGATTTAACTACTACAATATTTATACTATTACTAATAATTTAATCATTATTGTTACTAATAATATTTCAGACAAACAACTAACAAAATACAAAGATATGTTGTTTCTCATCATTTATATAAATTATCCAGACAATTGTTCAAATTGCATTATGAAGGATAGACATGATGTGGTCTGCATACTCTCCTACATAGTTCAAAATAACAATGTGTATATAATATCTTATATGATGGAACAGTTACAGTTATTAGTGACATGACAACAAAGTAAATCAAAACGAAACTAAGAAAACAAAACTTACAAGATGACACCAAGTGACCACAAATCTGCAGTGTGATTTATAAGGTTATTCCCTGATCAACTCTGAAATCATGTATAGAGGAGTGTTAAATGAAAACCCACAAAAAGAGAAAGTATAAATGCTTTGTAATCATTAAGAATAGATTATTGGTTTAGATTCTACCGGTTAGCTATATGCAAATAGGGGTGTTCAATATTTGGTCTGAACCGAATATCCGAACGAATTCGAATTCACCGAATTCAAATTTCATTTTCGGTTTTCAAATCGAATTCAAACCAATTCGAATTCAAATACGGTTTTCGAATTGGTTTTCGAGTTGGTTTTCGAGTTTGGGTTTCAACTCGAAACCAAACCGAAAACCGAATTCATTTTTTTATTATTTATTTTTCCAAACTTAGTTTAAGAAAAAGTTTAAAATAATCAAATTAGAATATTTTGAACTCAAAATTTAATAATAAAAAATAAAATAACAAAAGTATTAGTGGTAGAATGGTACCCTGCCACGATACAGATCTGGGTTCAATTTTCGGCTGATGCAATTTATTTTGAGTTAGGCTAGTTTCAAAGAATAAAAAAACGAATTCGGTTTGAATTCGAACCGAATATCGAATTCGGTTTAATTAAAATTTATTCGAATTCGGTTCGGTTTTCGAATTGGCTAAAAAAAATAAAAATTTAAATAAACTGAACTCGAATAACCCGAAAACCTGATGAACAACCCTGTATGCAAATATCTTAATTAGTGAAAGCAGATCATGAAAAGTATTCAAAAGTGATTAATCAGAAGATAATAGAAATGATTAGTGTCTTGTATTCATATGCAAGAGTTGAATGTGCTGATCCAAAAAGCAAGTTTCTCTTGATGGGTTAGACTTTTCATGTTAACTTGAGATAAGTTTATGAAGGAGTAGCCTATAATTTGAAGTAAAAAATTTTAATATATCAATAGAAAAGAAAAAAAAAATTTAAAGATGGGATTACTAACTTGAGTTTCCTAAATAGGAATAAAGAAGTCATTATTTGATTTAGCTTGATTGATGCAGCTTTCACAGTAAATAAATGTGAACTTCTTGATACAGCTCATGTCTGAAATGTGTCACTTGTTCTTCAAGCTTAACAACCTCCTCATCAAGTAATTCCAACATCTTTATTTATTTTATTTGTCAAAAGAAAGAAAAGGAAAAATTCAAAGTCATCAATCAACAGAGTGAAAAGAAAACAACGAATCAAACTAGAGAGAAAGGGAAATGAACTGTAGTTTCCGAATCTTTCATGTAGAATGATACGAGCGATAGCACATTTCCAGCAACCAATGTTGAATTTCAACTGAGAAGAAAAGCCTCCAAGAAGTGTAGACTTTACGAGCTTCTCAAGCTTCGTCGTCTCCGATTTTTTTAAATAAATTGGTATGTTTTTGTTAAAGTGAAAACAATTGTAGAATTATTCTGGAAGAAAAATAATTCCAAGAATGGAATATTGAGAAAATCAATAACAAATCAATTAATTAGACTAATTGATTTGTAAATCAATCAATTAGACTAATTGATTTGTTAATTAGTCGTTATTATCAATTACATGATTTTACTATTTAATTATTTCCTTTTCTGCAAATGTAATCTTACTATTTAAGCACTAGACAGTCTTATGTAAGAATAACAATCAATAAACACAAGAAATTAAATTCTTTCTTTTCTTCATTTTTCTACATGTTATCAGAGCGGGTTTTTTCATCTTGAAGAAACCGACTCACAATTTTCCGCTACCTCCTCCAATGGTGGAAATAGCCATTGGAGGAGAACTCAAATGTTTCTATAATCTCATATTTCTCTAAAATTATTATCACAAATCTTAGTGCATTTTCTTTTTCCATAGTTCAATCGAATCTGTATCGAGCATCGTTTTCGTGTTTCGACAAATTTATTTTTTCTCCTTTTTTGGCAAACGTCGTCTTCATGTCTCGACAAATTTCTTTCAACATTTTATCTGTCCAAAAATTATCATTTTTCATTTCAAGAGCTGAGCCAAGAGCCAAGAGCCAAGAGCCAAGAGTCAAGAGCCAAGTGTCAAGAGCCAAGAGCCAAGAGCCACTCCTCTAACTAAGTGAATCATGATTTTTGAATCAGTCAAATTGAAAGAATGTTATCAACAATTCATCGACAACACCCTTTTCAATCTCTGACAAAGCTCTATTACACTCCTCTACGTTACATCCCACAATCAGGTGGCTGACATACTCACCAAGCCGACTCGAGGAAGTATGTGGCAAGTTGGGCAGTCTCAACATCTACTACCCAACTTGAGGGGGAGTGTAGAATTATTCTGGAAGAAAAATAATTCCAAAAATGGAATATTGAGAAAATCAATAACAAATCAATTAATTAGACTAATTGATTTGTAAATCAATCAATTAGACTAATTGATTTTCTAATTAGCCGTTATTATCAATTACATGATTTTACTATTTAATTATTTCCTTTCTTCATTTTTCTACAACAATATATAATAAAATAAATGAAGAAATATAAATCATCCAAAATCATATAAAAGTTTAAACAATATTTATCTATGAAAAAAAATAGTTATAAAAGTTGAACGACCTTCAATCATAAATCAAGAGTGCCAATAAAAGCCGCAACTTGCATCCTTCACTAAAACAAGAATTCTAACTAACCAAAATGTAATAGACGTTTTATGATGAACAAATAGATATAAGTACTAATTAACTATAGTTCTCACCCCTTTGTAATCGTCATTGGTGTTATCATAAAAAATTCGATGAACACAGGTGGTAGAAATACCTAACTGATTTGCATAATCAGTCGTTTCGTAAGGCAGTTTTATAAACTTTCCAGTTGATGGATTCCATAAAAAGGCCTTGCCAAGGTCATTATTGACATCTGACATGCAAATCAAGCCATCATAGGAATAGCTAGGCTTAAATCGATAGTTCCAAAACTTTAATGGAATGTATTTGACCTTAACAGGTGGAAGAACATTTTGGGGGGAATCAAAATTATCCCGAAAGTGAATGTCATTATGCAGGTAGAGGTTGATGTTCCTCTTGGTTTGAACCGATCGTTTCAAATGCAGTTTGACGAAATATGGGTCACTTATTAGGGCAAGTCAGAATTTATATACACATCTGAACCTGAGCAGAACCTTTACAGGTAATCGACAAAAAATCTCTTCTAAAATATCATCCGCAACTGCGCCATCTTCTATAAACTGGACAATGCAAGAAGAAAATGAAATCAGAGAAAAACAATTAACTTGTATCAGAATACTCTTCACCAAACACATGCATGCAAATAGGATGTATGCCAAGTTAAAAAGGAAAGAAAAATATCAGTTAAAAGCCAACAAAGCATTCTAAAATATCAACTGCATATTGAAAACAAGCTTAACTCACTCTTAAAGAAAATTTTGTTAGAATTATCCTAACTAGATTATAATTTAATGTGTGAAAAATTAAAATCTGAATGTTGCGGAATACTTTAATTAATCGCATGAATCTTTCCTTGTGATAGAAAAAGTATTTAATCTTCTATTTCTTTAGACTTTCTTTATGTGGAATGATTCTTCCATTTGATGAGTAAGTCAATAGGTTTCTCTCTATGTTGATGGGGACGCAAAGGAGAAATTGACGTTACTTCAAATGGGGACCATTACCGTTACATATAACCAACAATAAGTTAGTTATTATGGTTTGACAATTTCTAATTTAGCCCCTTCATAAAATTAGAAATGCCACTTAGGTATCCTCACTTTATATTCATGACAAATACACCCATAAGCCATAAACTTAATTTCACATTAGATCACATTATTTTGGCTTATATTAAATATGACATATGCACAATTATTTATTATACAAGTGACCCTAAAATTCCAACAATCTCCCACTAGGTCACGTACGTACAAAAATAAATGTATCAACCATAATGCGCCTGAAGTTTTATGTCATCTCAATCATATGTTGTATTAAACAATTTTATCAATTAATTATATCAATATAGGACCAAAGAGCTCGTCGTTGTATTTAAGCACAACTAGACCCAACAATGATCACATAAATCAATACAATTAATTGACAAATCATATCATGAATGTGAGGAATGAAAATTTCATGCAAGGTGATCTTTTCATGTCAATTTTCAACTGGTCCTTCTTGACTTTAGTGAGATCATACTTTAAACATAATTATACAAAGTATAATGAACTGAATAATACTTAATTTCTTATCAGAATAAAAACCTCATAAATATCTATAAAATAACTAAATTGAAAGACAATCAAACTACAAACTCCCACTGAAGTTAGAGATTATCGATCTCTACGACACTCATACGAGCAATATTCTTATAAAATACACTTGACGATAAACCCATTACCAATATGTTCATAACCATAGAGTTTGTACATATATATTTTATATAAATCTATCCACTTTGTATCACTTCTTTCATTAAATAAACTTGATGTCAAAATCACTTAATTTGATGCCTAGTAACATGTCAGAAATTTCGCTGCAATAGTGGATGACGTTATAAGTGTTTGTTTGACACTTCTTCAAGAAACGATAAAATCAGCTAGCGAAAAATATTACCCGAAATAGATTTCATACTATTTTGGCATCCCATAATATCGGAGTCAGAATACTCAATGATCTCAAGACTTTCCGACTTTCTATATGTGAGCATTTAATTCTTAGTTTTTTCAAATATCTCATAATTATTGGATACTTAATGTCAAGCAAAATTTGTGACAAACAAAATGTCACCCATATATAAAACCATAAATGGACGTGTACTCTCACTAAACTTGTGATACACAAATAATCAATTAAATTCACCTCAAAACCAAAAGAGAGAATTGTTATTTTGTGGAATTTATGGTATCACTAACAAGACGCTTCTTTAAGTCTATAGATGAATTTCTTTAATTTGCAAACTATATTAATTTGGTCTCTCGACACAAAGTTTTCTCATTGCACCAAATTGTTTTTTAATGTCTCTATTGAAAAACCCCTTAACATCTATTATGGTGAAGCTCCATATCAAAATATGTAACGGGTACCATAAATTGTTCTTAAAGAGTAATTCAATTAAATTGGATTGTCATAAAGACACTTAATTTTGAGGTTGTTGAGTTTGTACTTAATGAGTTTGATCATATTGTCTTGTTACTCTTGATTTTTGAACATTATCCTCAATATCAAAAAAAATCCTTATCAATGTCAAAAACACTTGAGATATAAATCAAATCTTCCATAATAGGAATTATTGATCTAAATCATTTTTAAAGACACAATCATTTCTCCCCTCAAACTCAATATCCTCAAAAACAATATTGTAGTCTCGTCCAAAAATACTATCTTTAACTTGACATAATAAAAATTATAGCCCTTAATCACTTAGAATATTCAATAAAATAGTTGCTCACATTTATTATAAACTTAAGTAACAACTAAATTCAAATAATGATTTATCCCATCTCAAAATACATAATGCAACATTAATATCAAGTCTTTGGACAGTAATATTAATTGCTAATAGTATTTTGGTGTTATGATCAAATATTAATAATAAGACATGTCAAATAATCAATCTATCTTTGGATTGATTAATTATTTACATAAATAAGACTTTATAATTATTACATATTTATCATCACAAGTATTAATGCAATTATGTCAATTAATTATCAGCCTTTAGGTCAAATAATATAATCACATGAATTACACAATACTACCATTCAAAATTGTCTTGAATTAATTTCAACAAACATTGTCACTTTGGTGATTATTTGTATCAATCAATACAATCCAAATAATGAACAACAATATCATTATTTTAAATTTAAATGTATATTATTGTATAAAACCCAAATCAATAATATATAATCTTCCAAGAAACATGTAATTTATTTTATTATAAAAAATAATATTATAGGCCAAATCTTACTTAATTTTGAAATTTGTAATATCTTATATTAATTAAATTAAATAATAAATCTTCAAAACTTATTTGACCAAATTTCAAATATTAGTCTAAATCCAATTATTAATTAATTTAAATCATTAACCTTAATCTTTTAATCCTAAAATAAAGGATATAATTAAAATTTTATTATATATTGATTTATATAAATATATATATATATATATATATATAACCTTAAACATTATTCCTTAATTCTCTTTTAATTTATAATATATATTATATATTATTTAATCCCTTAACAAGAATATCAACCGTCAATTTTAAAACTAACAGAAAATTTCTCCCTAACGATAAAATATAAACTTTAAAACAGAAAATTCTTCTTGAAAATAAACGAGAATCTAATTATCCATAAATCTAGTAAACATTATTAAATAATATCATAAATCTTTATATTCTTTAATCTTTAATCAGTTATTCCATATTATTGGAAAAATCAATATATCCATATATTCCAAAATCAATATCCATATATTCCGAAATTATGAGAGAGAAAAATAGAATATTGAGATCTTATCTTAATAATCGTAAAATTCAAATATCCATTAATTTATCAGTTATCTACAAATTCAAATTCATAAATGAATGCATATATATTCTAGAGAGAATCCAAATATCCCTGAATCTAGGGATCTTATCTTAATAATATAATAACTAGTCAAAATAGATAATTATAATATATCTTAAGTCTATCGTTAATCTTGATATATAATCGTTCCTCTTTAACTTAACAAGACTTACCAAGAGAATCTTAAATATTCATATATATAGGAACTTAACCGATAGAATCTAAATATCCATAGGAACTTAACCGATGATAGAATCTTAATATCTTTATACCAAATTTATTTGAAATTATCACAAATTAATATATATATATATATATATATATATATATATTCCTAATAACATGCTTTTAATATGAATTGCATACATATAAATTGCATGCATATATATGATATAATTTTCTCACATAATTAAATTAGGATGGCTCTGATACCAATTGTTATAATTATATTAGATCCTAATTTAATGTGTGAGAAATTAAAATCTTAATTATGCAGAATACCTTAATTAATCGCATGAATCTTTCCTTGTAATAGAAAAAGTATTTAATCTTCTATTTTTTTAGACTTTCTTTATGTGGAATGATTCTTCCATTTGATGAATAGGTCAATAGCTTTCTCTCTATGTTGATGGGACGCAAAGGAGAAATTGACGTTACTTCAAATGGGGACCATTACGTTACATATAATCAACAATAAGTTAGTTATTATGGTTTGACAATTTCTAATTTAGCCCCTTCATAAAATTAGAAATGCCACTTAGGTATCCTCACTTTATATTCATGACAAATACACCCATAAGCCATAAACTTAATTTCACATTAGATCACATTATTTTGGCTTATATTAAATATGACATATGCACAATTATTTATTATACAAGTGACCCTAAAATTCCAACACAATTTTCTGAAGAACTGAAGAACGAAGGTTAGTTGAGAACTGAAAGTAGATTATTAGGTTTAGAAGAGAATGTGTTAAAAAGAAAGTAAAAAGGGTTATAGATATGGGCCTAATTTTCTTTTTAATTTTTTGGGATTGGGTCATTATTAATTAGGCTTACTTCCCTACTTATTATTTAATTTATCAAATTAATTAATTGTTGTTTATTTTGTTTTAAGAAAATCAGAAATATATATAGAATGGAAGAAAAACAAATAAGGCATAGTTTCAGAATAATTTCAAAAAATTTAGTGGCGCTAAACAAATGTTGTTGAACTCCGACGCATATTTGGCGATGGACATTTGCCACAAATGAATTAACTATTTTTTTTTTTTTACATTTTCACAATTGGAAGTATTTATAATTTATATATTTCATTATCATTAATAACATTAGAATGATAACAATTAATGCATATCCATATATTTGGTCAGAAACTTATTAAAAAGTAAGAGACTTCAAATGCGAAAACAGAAACTTATTAAAAAGTAAGAGACTTCAAATGCGAAAATCAAATTTGGTGTTATTTATAAGATATATGTTTGAATGATTATTTTCATCCTACGTGTTTCATTAATCACCAAAAAAAACTTCTTAATGTTTTCAAATTTTTTGCAACAACAATATCGTTTTTGAATTTCATTTAAATAATGGTATTGTCAATTATCAAATTATGGAGAGAGAATTCTTTTGCGTCACACTTAAAAATGGTCTATATCGCTTACATTTAACTTAACTGTAAATCTTCCATCCACTCATCAATTTTTTAGTTAATACTAGTCCTCTACTAAATTTTGCCATCATTTTCGTACCTCCTTTATCAAAATTATGTTTTGACCATGGCCTTTAAAAAAATATATTAAAACCACTTATTTCTAAACTAATAATATTTCACCATTTTTCATAATGAGATATAGAAGGACATCATAACAAATAATTAGAGGCCCGTGGAGTAAGACATCTAGATTTTTATTCTGTATTTAAATGATGTGATAAAGAAATTTTTATTTAGAATGAAATGCACATTCTTAATTTTTGTTTTTCAAGATTTATATTATATTGTTGGATCATATCATTTAATTGTTAATAATATTGGAATATATATATATATATATAATATATCTTTGTTGATAATTGATAAAACAAATAGTGGATTGTTGACAATTGATATTTAGAAAAACTTTATCTTGATTATACTTAATTTGTGATTTATCTATTTATAGTAAAAAAAAAAGTGTTACTAGTTGTTTAGTGGCACATAAAGAGACATTATATGGTCGTTGGTAATATTATTTCCGACGCATAAACTCTCTACCAGCACTAATAGTTTTGTCACTAAATGTGGCCAAAATTAAGATATGATCTTAAATGGAGAAGACACTTAAAGGGCAATCGAATCAAAAATCTCATCGTCAATTACACGATCTCTATTTGAAGATTTATGTGAGAATAAATTAACTTATAAATGTCAAACATAACTGAATCAATAAAAAAAACATATTGTTAACTGGTCAAATAAATACTATAATATATTAACATTTACTTTTCAAAATAGGAATTAGGAGGCATAGAGTAAAACCAACAAACCCATTTTTCTATTTTAGAAAAAAAAAATACTCAATAATACTAATTTCAAATAAATTGAAATTCATAAATTGGAAACAAAACTCTAATCATTTAAAGAGAGAGGTGTTGCAACCATATATTAATGTCTAAATCTAATATTATATATCTCACCAATTGCAACCAAATATTTGAATATCAGACACCCATTTTACACCACTTCTCTCTGTCTGTAAAAACAAAACACAAATATTAAATTCAAACTCAAATCAAATAAGTGGAAAAAAAAACATAATATTTGGTTACATACATCTGCTGCTGCTGGAACATTGATAGAGACGATACTTTCAAGACAAGTGTATAGGTGAATTAAACTTGCCACATTAAGAACCCTAATGTTTTCAACTGACTTCTCTTCTAAATTATACAATACATGCCCCCTAGAACCCATGCCCAACAACACTTTCTTACCACTTTTTGAATAAACAATAGGTTTCAAAGGATAGTAATTCTCTATAGAAGTTATCCGTGACAGTGACAGTGGCAGTGTAATCAATCTCGACCAATGTTCATTCTTCCCGCCATATTCCTTGAGCAAAAACATATCCACAGTCGATGATTCGTAATGACAACTTAACGAAAGGCATCCTCCTAAATCATCTAGATATAATTTGTAATAAGGACCGTTGTATTCTGGCTGTGGAAGTACTCTGTATTTTTCTGTCCCAATATCAAAGGCAACAATCAAATTTTCCTCTTTTAAATTTGATTTCACAGTTGAGATCCAGTGCAGAGATCCACAAACAATGGAATTTCCAAACCTATTCCAATTCGGACAATAAGGAAACATCTCTGGCCTATGCCACGAATTTGATCTCAAACTATAAACTTTAATATCGTATTCGATGACGCCCAAACTCACAACAAGGTACACCACAATTCTCACCACCTTGTAATCGTCATTGATGTTATCGTAACCAATTCGATAAACACATGAGGTACGTAAACCTGACTGAATTGCGATATCAGTCGGTTCGTAAGGTAATTTTATAGACTTTCGGGTTGATGGACTCCATAAAAAGGCACTGTCATGAGCATTTATGACATTCGATATACAAAGCAAGCCATCACAGGAAAAGCCAGACCTAATTCCATATTTCCGAAACCTCGATAATGGAATGGAATCGATCTTCATCGGTTGAAGAACATCGCCGTCATGGAGGGAATCAAGAGCCACCCGAAAGAGATCGAAGTTCTTTTGGAAGAGGCTATTGTTGGTATTGGTTTGTACTGATTGTTTCAGATGCAGTTTGACAAAATATGGGTCACTGATTAGGGCAAGCCAGGATTTAGACACACATCTGAAACGGAGCAGAGACTTAACAGGTAATCGACAAAGAATTTTTTCTAGAATCTCATCCGGCAATTGTGCCATCTTCTATAGACTGAATAATGCAAGAAGAAAATGAAATCAGAGAAGAACAATTAACTTGTATGCCAAGTTAAAAAGAAGAAGAATATCAGTTAATAGCCAACAAAGCA
>NW_025919586.1:0-11997 GCF_907164915.1 Impatiens glandulifera | reverse complement strand
TTTGACTATTGGATCTTTCTAAGAACAACTATGAAGATATGAAACTCTGAAAAATAGATATTTACTAAAGAGGAAAAAGTTTTAAAATTTTTAAGTTTGTATATTCAACCAATTAGCCTAGAAACTCTAAATTACTTATAATACAGGCCCAATCCCATTAATAATAAAATAAACCCTAATTGTATAAAAGACAATAAAGGCCTACAACTTCCAACTTTCTGACAATCAATGTTTAAACTCACAATCTCCCCCGTAAGCTTGATTTGGTTTGAGATTCTTCACGCCAAGCAGCTCTCGCATCTTTGCAAATTTGACTCTTGTTAGTGCCTTAGTGAGAATGTTTGCACGCTGCACTCTAGTGCTTACGAACTCCACATTGATTTGTCGGTTCTCGAAGCATTCACGAATAAAGTGGAACCGAGTGTCGATGTGTTTATTGCGTCCATGAACCACCGAGTTCTTCATTACTGCTATTGTGGATTTGTTATCGACATAAAGGGTTACCGGCCTTGGCTCGCATTCGAGCACCTCACTCAACAAGTTTCTCAGCAAAAGTCCTTGATATGACGTTGTAGTAGCTGCCATAAACTCCGCCTCACATGAAGATAAAACAACTGTTTGCTGCTTCTGAGATTGCTAGGTGATCACATTCCCGTTGAGATAAAACACCATCCCTCCAGTACTTTCTCTGTCGTCTGTGTCACCGGCTAGGTCGCTGTTAGTAAAACCAACGAGTTCTTCAACTTCTCGTCCTCTTCTTAACTGAATCCCATAATTCGTCGTTCCCTTCATGTAATGAAGAATGTGTTTTACTGCCTCTTGGTGTAGAGTGGTTGGCTTCTCCATGTATCGACTCGCTATGTCAACTATATAAGAGATATCGGGTCGAGTGTGCGTCAAGTACCTGAGACACCCGATGATACGCCTATACTCCTTTAGATCCACTAAGCTTCCTTCCACATCCTTTCCGAGTTGCAATTTTGCTTCCATAGGATACTTGCTCGAGTTACAATCCTCAATTGCAAACTGTTTCAACACCTTCTTCGCATAAGCTTCCTGCTTCACCTCAATGTTATCTTTCTTCTAGTCCACCTCGATACCAAGAATTAACATGATTGTGTAATGTTTTGCCACCGAAGCAAAGTTCTCCTCAAAATTATTGCCTTGCTTCTGCACATAGCCTTTTGATACCAATATCGCTTTGTGCTTGAGGATGTTGCCTTCGTTGTCTCTTTTCAACTTGAAAACCCACTTTAACTCGATGGTCTTGTGACCGGGTGGTAAGTCAGTGAGCTCCCATGTCTTATTCTTCCTAATAGACTCAAGCTCTTTGTTCATGGCCTCATTCCACGATTCTTCGACTACCGCCTCGTGATATGTTGTTGGCTCATCGGTGGTGAGCAAAAACAATTCATTAGGATCCATCTCTACTAGTGGTGCCTCCACATTGACATCTCGTAGGATTCTGAACTCCACGGGATTTTGTACGAGCTTGTTGTTGTTGTTGCACCACTCCCAATTCTTCTCCCCTCGAATATGGCATCTCTACTCACATAGATTTTCCCGGTAATTTTCTCGTTGACCTCATTGAGCTTCTCTCGATGGCCCGTCATATGGTTGCTTGCTCCATTGTCAAGGTAGCACACATCGGTGTGATTACACTCATCGCCACTTGCGAGAAGTTTCTCCATGACTTTCTCTTCATTGAAAAACAACACCTCTGGTACCTCCTTGGACGGTTCTTGCATGAACTCTTCAAGGTTTGTCTTCTCGTCTCCCTCAGCAAACATTAATACTGGCTCCTCGTCATAGAAGCTAGAGAGGTTTGCATCATCGTTTTCGGACAAAGCTTTCGTCACTACCTCAACAAACATTAATGTTGGCTCCTCGTCATAGAAGCTAGTGAGGTTTGCCTCATCGTCATACCTATTGTTAGGGCACTTAGACACATAGTGCCCATAATTTTGACAAGCGTAACACTTCACTGTGCTCTTGTCTTTGCGAGGCTTGGTATCTTCTTGTCGAGGTGAACTTTCTGCACAACCTCGCCCTTAACCTTGCCCTTTGTCACGACCTCGGTTATCTCCACCGTTGCCGCTGCGACTCGACGATCCAGAAGAAAAATCGGCTTATCTATTTTTCTTCATTCGTGACATCCATTAATCATGCGTGGGCAATAGGTGCTCCTCCTCTTGGTCTTCATAGCCGTGAAGTCTCTCCTCGTGGACTTTGAGATGACCGACGATCTCCTCGACGGTCATATTTTTGAGGTCACCAAATTGCTCAATCGCTGTAACGATCTGCATGTATGTTTCTGGTAAGACTCTAAGGAACTTCTTGACGACGGAGATCTCCTCCACCTTCTCTCCCAACGAGCGAATAACAGTCACGATGAATGTCAATTTCATGGCGAAATCATCCACCGATTCCCCATTCTTCATGCGAATCGCCTCGAATTGTGTCTTCAACGTTTGCACTTTTGCCTCCTTGACTCTCTCCACTCCAACATGCATTGTCTTTAGCGTCTCCCATGCTAGCTTGGCGGAATCCTTCTCAGCCACCATGAGAAGGACGTCCTCAGGGAGTGCTTGATAGATGACGGCGAGAACCATTCTATCCATCTGTTCGTCAAAATCTTCGAGCATCACGTCTTCCCACACTCCTTGTGCTTGTAAGTTTACCCGCATCTTCAATGCCCAAACCGAGTAGTTACTCTTCGTGAGTAATGTATAGGAGAACGTCACATTCCCTTCTCTTCCAATCTTCATTACTGACACCGAGAAATTAGAGAGATATGAAGAAACACAAGAAATCACTCGACACTCTTCACTATAGGAATCCACCAAAAGAGTTTAGAGCAAGATAAATAGAAGATAAACTTCTAAACAAGCTTAAATCTCAAAGTAATTATTATTCAAAAGTGACTATTTGAATTCCACCACACTTCATTAATTTGATCTTATCTCGATCCATACGTGGCCAATAAAAATTTTCTTGTACGAGTGTAAGAGTCTTTTCTCTTCCAAAGTGTCCCGCAACACCTCCGTTATGTGCCTCATCGATAAATGTTAGCCTTAATAAACAATCTGGAATACATAATAATGTACCTTTAAAGAGATAATCATCATCAATCAAGAAAAACTTGAATGGAACTTTTAAAGATTCCTCCCAAATTCTGCCGAAGTAAAAATCATCTTTGTAGAGATCTTTTATCACCTCAAATCCAAGCATTTGTAATCGCAATGTAGACAACAAAGAATGTCTTCGACTAAGAGCATCTGCCACTCGATTTAGCACGCCAGACTTGTGCTTGATCACAAAATTGAATGCTTGCAAAAACTCGAACCATTTTCCATGTCACGGGTTCAATTTTTGTTGTGAGTTCAAGTACTTTAAAGTTTCATGATCCGAGAAGAGAACAAACTCCTTGTGTAGTAGATAATGTTGCCAATGATCCAAGGTACGAACAAGGGCAAAAAAACTCCTTGTCGTATGTTGAATAATTGCGTTGAGAGTTATTCATCATCTCACTAAATTAAGCAATGGGTCTTCCTTCTTGGCTAAGAACTCCTCCGATCCCCACGTTAAAAGCATCACAATATACTTCGAATACCCTTCCGAAATCTGGAAGTTGCAAAATTGGAGCTTCCGTGATTTTTTTCTTGAGAAGTTCAAAGCTTTTTAATGCTTCCTCCATCCACTTGAAACTACCACCTTTCAAACATTCAGTTATAGGAGCAATGATAGTGCAAAATTTTTTGATAAACCTACGGTAAAATGAAGCCAAACCATGAAAACTCCGAATATCATGAATAGTCTTAGGAATTGGCCAACTTAAGATGGCTTCAATCTGTCTCGATCCATCTTGATACCGTCGGAAGAAATATTGTAGCCCAAAAAGACAAGGCTGTCAGTGAAGAAGTGTCATTTCTTCAAATTGACATATAACTTCTGTTCTCTTAGCACCCTAAAAACTTGTCGAAGATGATTTAAATGCTCTTCTGGACCGGAGCTGTACACAAGAATATCGTCAAAATAGACAACAACAAATTTCCCAATAAATGGTTTAAACATGTGATTCATAAGTCGTATAAATGTATAGGGTGCATTAGAAAGTTCAAATGGCATAACCAGCCACTCGTAAAGACCATCTCTGGTCTTGAAAGCGGTTTTCCACTCATCTCCATGCCGCATTCGAATTTGATGATAGCCACTCCGTAAATCAATCTTAGAACCAATTTTGAAGCCGTGAAGTTGATCAAAGAGATCATCGAGGTGAGGAATAGGAAAACGGTATTTGATCGTGATTTTATTCACCGCCCTACTATCAACACACATACGCCACGAACCATCTTTTTTTGGCACAAGAAGTGCTGGCACAGCACAAGGACTCTTACTTTCTTGTATAATCTTGCCAGCAAGTCTTCAACTTGTCGCTGCAACTCTTCATATTCTTAGGATTCATTCTATAAGCAGCTTTATTTGGGATTGACGCACCAGGGATTAGATCAACACAATGTTGAATATTTCGCATGGGAGGAAGACCCGTAGAATCTCTTCAGGTACGACATCAACAAATTCTTGTAAAAGAGGCGCACTTGTAGAGGAATAATATTATCTTCCTTGTTTTCTTCCAAAACCACCAATGCAAACGCCCCTAATGATTCATTCATTACATCCTCAAATTGTGATTTGGCGAGCAAATTATTTCCTTCTTCCTTTGATGGTTTAACAATGTCCTTCATTCTTGAAGGTCCCAAAATTATTTTCTCGCCATCTTTTACAAAAGTATAGGTATTTTTGAATCCATCATGTTGCGTTTTCCTATCAAATTGCCAAGGTCTTCCAAAAGCAAATGACAAACATCCATAGGGATAACATCACACCAAACTTCATCTTTGTACTTTTCTCCAATAGAAAATTGAACGAGACATCGATTATTTACCTTTACTTCATTACCTTTCCGAAGCCATGATAATTTGTAAGGTCGGGATGATTTTCGGTTTTTTAATTGCAGCTTCTCCACCATAGCTGTAGCCACAACATTTTCGAGCTTCCAGCTCCTCCATCGACAATGATCACACACCTTGCCATTTGACGTGCATCTAGTGTGAAAAATATTATTAAAGCCATGAATCATCTGGCATAAGTGGTGTTGAGGATACGCCGTATTACTAAAGCTTCCCATAATCTTCATAAGTGATATCTCCCTCCTCGTTACATTCATCGTAAATTGGTTTGTTCTCATCTTCTCTTCTTCTCATACTCTTCCTCAACGAGAGTAATGATTCTTCGATTTGGACAATCAGCGGCAAAATGTTCCGAACCCTTTGCACTTGAAACAAGTTTTTTGATTAGTCGGACCACTTGATTTTTCAAATAGCACCACCATCCTTACTTGTAAAAGATTTATGTTTTACGTCTTTTACGCTGGACTGTTCTTGGAAAGAGCACTTCCTCGGTTATAGGACCACCACCCGCTGAGAAACGTCCCCCAAAATGACTCGATTTTTTTTCAACTTTGAGAGCCAACTGACATACATCATTATATGTCAAATATTGCTGCAATTGGACCACATTTCCAATTTCATATCGTAGCCCTCCAAGAAAACGAGCAATAGTTGTTCTTCCGGCTCCAAAACATCGCATCGCATCATAAGATTTTCAAATTCAGCCACGTAGTCTTCCACAGATAGATCCTTTTGCCTGAAGTTGTGATATTTGAGAAAAGCATCTTGGCGATAATTATTCGGCAAAATTTCCTCCTTAACTCCTTCATTTTGTCCCATGTTTTGATCTTTTTCTTGCCATCACGCACACGTTGCTTCTTAAGGTGTTCCCACCAAATGGACGCATATTTTTTTAATTTGATAACCACTAACTTTACCTTGTTATCTTCTTGAACATCTTTGAACTCAAAAATTCTCTCAACGGTATTAAGCCAGTCAATGAATTCATCAGGATTATTCTTCCTTCAAAATCTGAATATCAACTTAAAATCCAAAAACTTGTAGCGGACATTGTTTCATTAGAACCCTTGACCACGAGATGCACGGTCACTTGCGTCATTATCATCATGAAATGGATTGAAATCCTCATCATTAATTCTCGAATCATGATCTGAATCATGACCATCAACATCATGTTCGCGATATTCGCCACGCGCAAGGCGTTGTTCGAGTTGCTGCACTTATCTCCATAAATCTTCTAACTCAATATCACGAAGGTCTCTTTGACGAGGTTTAGGTTCATCATCGTTTGGTCCTCTTCTTCTCCGACCAACCATTATAAACCAAAGCTCTGATACCACTTTGACATCGAGAAATTAGAGAGATATGAAGAAACACAAGAAATCACTCGACACTCTCCACTCTAGGAATCCACCAAAAGAGTTTAGAGCAAGATAAATAGAAGATAAAATTCTAAACAAGCTTAAAGCTCAAAGTAATTATTATTCAAAAGTGACTATTTGAATTCCACCACACTTCATTAATTTGATCTTATCTCTTTGACTTCTAGGGATTTCCCAATTCCAAAATCAATTACCGCCGCATCTCTGGTTGAATCTTGTCGACGCCATGTTCTTCAATCTAGCTCTGTACACATGTTGGCTTTGACTATTGGATCATTCTAAGAACAACTATGAATTATGAAACTCTGGAAAATAGATATTTGCTAAAGAGGAAAAAGTCTTAAGAATCTTTGTATATTCAGCCTTTACAAACCACCCTTATATAGGAATAATTAACCTAGAAACCCTAAATTACTTATACATACAGGCCCAAGCCCATTAATAATAAAATAAACCCTATTGTATAAAAGACAATAAAGGTTTACAACTTTCAACTTTCTAATGATCTATGCTTAAACTCACATTGATTTCATACATCTTCCTTACAATTATGTTCATACTAGTTTATACAGAACGATTTCTGCAATTACATTGATTCAGTTTTACATCAAGTCATAGATCATTGTTGCTTACAAATCTCACAAAATCAGATTGTCTCCTAATTGCTTATGTAAAAATATTAGATGCGTTTCTAATCACTTAAATGAGTAAGTTTAGCCTTGATTACTCCTCTTTGATTCTATCAAAATCTAGGAGCAGTTTACATTCCAAACAAATCAGTTAGATGGAATTAATATATTATTAGCTAAATCAATTAGCATATCATATTTGTTGGATGCAGAAGAAAATAGGACGTATCTACTTGGATTAGAAGTAATAATTGTAGGATCATATAGATCATACGTGTGATTTCCTGCTCTGCTTCAATTTCGAAGCACGGAATCTACAATATTGAGGAATAACACTATAAGAGGCTTTCGCATTTTGGAGCCCATATGTTATGCAAGGATTTGCTAAGTCAACTTGATCTTGACTGGTGAACTGGAATGACCATGGTTTTAAACTTATATATTTGTTTAAACTTGCTTATATAATATATCATAATATTGATCTGTTTAAACTTGCAACACAACAAGTTCATTCATCAGCCTCCAATCATAAAGTAACTTGACAAAATATTCTTGCCAATATAGTCACCTAGATTTTACCGATGCAAAAACTTCAGTTAAATGGGAGATAAAAAATGTCTTCAGAGTTGAGGCTAAAAATCTCTTGGTACACTATTCTCTACCTTTGAATTAAAACTTCTATAGAAGTATGAATCATCAAAATATTTTATTCTCATACAAAAAAACAATTTAGGAATGCAAGATCAAATCTCAAAGAGATAATGAAAGATTTTGAGTGAGATCAACTATGAAGGGAGCAAGCTCAAAGGAGCAAAGCCGATTACATAATCCCCTACCTGATCGAATTTGGATCTGCAAGATGAATTGGAGTTTGAGTTCTGTTTGGAGTTTCCCTAGTTTTATGTTCTTGATTTTTATTTTTTCATAATTGCTCGTGATAATCAGGACATGTACTTATCTTTGTTTGTCAGATTGTTTCACCACGGTTCATGCGACTTTCACGTTAACCTCGGAATTTATGAAAATAGAATGCACATTTTCAAAAAAATAAATTAAACTCATTATCATGGTTTGAGAGTTGTAAATAAGGGGTAGATTTAGGATATGATTATAATACAATAAAGGGCTTGTTTGTAAATAGTAGTAGATAATAGATATAAATAGCTTGAATCTTTGTATTATGGAATATGTTGAATGGTGAATTAAAATGGAATATAATTTTCCCCATAGGTTATTCTTCTGTTTCTTTTGATTCTCACCCCTTCTCTACTCTAAGCTATCTGGTTTGCTATAATGATATATCATGGCTGTAAATAGTAGGGTTAAGACATGATGGTATATATATAAGGTGCATGATGACACCAGTTATAAAATGGTCCTATTTTGAAAATATTTTTGATTCTAAATTTCGAAGTGACAGATAAACGGTAAATAGTAAGGTTAAGACCTAATTGATCTATTTCTAAATATGAAAGCGATAACTTTTACTACAAAGATGATTCTTTTTGTTCTGTTGAGCATGTTCTAGTTCAGTTATTATGTTGTGTGATTTAAATGAAGAAATTAAAATACATATTTGCACCTTGAAACTAGTTACTAGAATTTGGTGGTTCAGACCTAATTGATATGTTTCTGAAAAGCAATAACTTTAGTACAACAATGATTCATTTGGTTCTGTTGAACATATTCTAGTCCAATTTTCTTGTTGTTTGATTTAAAAATGAAGAAATGCAAATACATATTTGTACCTTGAAACTAGTTAAAAGAATTTGGTGGTTCAGACCCAATTGATCTGTTTTTTTAATATAAAAGCGATAATTTTTACTACAATGATGATTCATTTAACCACTTATTTCCCTGTTTCTACCATGTTGTGTTTTTTCATTAGTAGAATCAAGTCTATCAATTTCATTCGTTGGTTATTATGTTTCAATTTAATTCCATGAAATTAAGCCAAACATTATTATGTATAGTGGGATAGTTGAATCAAAAGGTTCAAAAATATATTATTGAATATTGCTTACTTTGATGCAAGTTTACTCTGGTAGGATTAGACAAATAAAAGACAAGGTCTAGTTGATAAGTGGTTAACCTCAAGGGAAATATGAAAATTATTAAAGTTGTAACTAACTGTCTTCAAGTGGTTATTGCAATGAATGAAAGAAAACTTAAATACTTTGAAATGGGTAAAAACTTTAAGCTGAATTTAGTTAATAAGAAAGAGATATATGGAACTGTTAGCTGTTTGGCTATCGCCCCTGTTTTTTGTCGCTGATTTTTTTATTGATTAAACATTGCTCATTTGTTTTGTTCACGCCACATTGTTTTGTCATTCATAATCATAAGTGGTTTTTAATTATTTATATTTCCTAATGTCTTAATAGTATTTCAAGTACTCATCTCATTTTTTTCGTTGAAATTTTTCCAGAGTTCTCGCTTGTTGATCATTAATTCATCAAATATCAGGTATCAAACTTTTATTGTCTTATCTTTCATTTGATAGATTTAGGAATAAATATGATAAACAATCTTTCTTATTATTTATAAGTATTTCAAATTTATAAAGATTGAGATTTTTGAAAAAATATTGAAGACTTTTGTTTTTGTAAGTTGTAGATTGTAATTTTTTATAACAATTATATAAGAGCACAATTATAATAGAAATCTCAATTGACTCGAAATGGAAGGGATATGATTTGTTTTTCTAGAGTCAACAATGTATTGATCTCTTTGCTCAGGTTTTCTTACATCTTTTTTTCTACTTTGACGTATATTAATATAGTTGATCTTTATGGTTCAGAATTGATCAAGTAGAATGATCATGATTGTTATATTGATATTAAGATTTGAGATAATTTATGTATCAATATTTGTGAAATGAATATTATATAGTTAATTTTTATGGTTTAAAATCGAATAAATAGAATGATCATAAATGATATACTGTTATTAGGATTTGATATTATTTATATATCAATATGTTTAAAAGGAATATTATATATTTGAACTCAACGTGGGGTTCTGCATTTTCAGTCCTAAGGCCATCCATTTATCCAGTTGTGAGGTATTATGATTTTTCCCTTGCCATCTTGTGGTTCAGAATTGATTAAATAGAATGATCTAATAGTTGTGTAAGATTTGAGCATAAATTCTCTGTTGTTTTTGGTTCAGGTGGACGAAGTAGATCCAATTTGTGTGCTTTAAGAAGAATTCATCTGAAGTGTGAAGTGGAATTGATGAATTTTTCTTGAAACTTTTCAATTCCCTTGCTTGAAATTGGTCATTTGTTAAAACTATAAAGCAATTTCGATTTTCTTTTGTAGTAAGTAATAGTTGTGACCTAATTATTGTTCAATGTTAAGTTAGGAAATGAATTATTTAACCTTGAAACTAAATATTTTATAATATTCTATGCTCGGTTTATATTTTAAAAATATTATTTAGCTTGTTTTATTATTTTTAAAAATAACACTACAAACAGGTACTCAATAATGAGGGTAATAATTGTCATCATAGAACATTCTATGGAAATGGTAAGAGTGGTCACCATAGAGTTCTATATGACGACGGTAAGAGTGGTCGCCATAGAGTCATATATGGCGACGGTAAGAGTGGTCATCATAGAGTCCTTAATGACGACGGTAAGAGTGGTCGTGATAAAGTCATCAATAGCGACGGTAAGGGTGGACATCATAGAGTCCTCTATGGCGATGATAAGAATGGTCGTGATAGAGTACTCTATGACGATAATAAAAGTGGTCGTTATAGATTATTCTATGGCGACGGTGAAATTCGTCGGCATAAAGGGCTTTATGTCGATGGTACTAAAATGGTCGGTATATGTGTCCTTGGGTAATAACGACAAGGGAAATGCCGACGACTGACGACGAATTTTTAACTATTCCAAATTATTTACAACGACGATTTATATCTCAATACCGACAACCCCTACCGTCGTTATTGGGCTTTTTTACTAGTATAATGAAATGTCAACTAAATCGCCACGAGATCATATCATGGTGGAGATGTCAAAGATATCACATGATCTTTATCCTAATTATGAATTCTAAAACTCATATATATACATTGTAAACAAGAAGAGTGTGAGACTAAAAACTTAGAACAAATTAAACAAAGAGAATTAAAGTTTGTAATCTCTATTATAACTCTATTGAATCATTTTCCGAAAGGACGTAGGAAATTGTTGGTCTGAACATGGGTAAAATTCTTGTGTCATTATTTTCATTATTTCTTACTTTTACGCTATTGTTCGGCATTCTACTACGGTTGCTATTATTTCATTTTCATTCTTAGTGTGATAGTTTTTCGCCACAGTAGTACAATATTTGCAAAGATTAGACTGATTTGGGATGTCAATCAATGCGGGAGGCAGTTTTATAAATTTCCTCGTTGACGAATTCCATAAAGCGATAATGTTCAAGGTATATGTCATGTAGATAAATCTAGGGGTGTTCATCAGATCAGTTTTCGGGTTATTCGAGTTCCTCGGTTCGGTTTCTTCGAATTATTTATTTTTTTAGTCATTTCAAAAACCGAACCGAATTCGAATAAATTCTAATAAAATCGAATTGAATTCGAATTTGATATTCTGTTCGAATTTTGAATAATTCGAATTCGAACCAATTTGCTTTTCTTTATTTCTTTTATGATTAAATATTTAATTAAGATTATTCTAGTTCAAAACAAAATTTGAAATAATATGTTGAACGGCGGAGATAGATCTTGATATCAAAATAGTTGTTAAACGACATAGAAATAGATAAAAATTTAAGAGTTTTGAAAAAGAAGAAGCGAAGAGATAGCGAGATTAGATAGATCGGAGCTCAAAGATGTAGTTGAAGACTCTTTTATGAGAATGGAGAATAGATGATAAGGAGGTTAGAGAGATTATTGATTAGCTTAGAGAATAAAAAGTAGGGTGGATACGCAGGCTAGAGAGATGATTTGGTTAGGTTAAAGAATAAAAAATATTAGGTTTAGAGAATATATATATAT
>NW_025919585.1:0-2002 GCF_907164915.1 Impatiens glandulifera | reverse complement strand
GCTCTGTTTTCGGTATCAATATAATAGATAGCAAAGTAATTACGATCTCAAGTAGGAACACATATCACCTCACAAACATTACCATCTTCAAATCAAACATATGATCTAATATGCTCAATTAAATTACTAAATTAAATTAAGTACATCATATTTCAAAGATTTCAGATACTTTATAAATCCTTAATGCATAACTCGTTCGGATTATAGCTGCTAATGAAGTTAAAATCCCAAGATAAATGTAGGGCAAAGTAGAAATTTTGTAGAGATTAATAAAATACCATAAAATAATATCGGAGCTAGTGTCTAAATCACAATCAAGATCCACATATACTTCTTACACTAATAAGGCCTGAAACTCAACTATTGACTGCACAACACATAAAACTTCTAAATATTTTTTAATTTATCAAAGCTGAATTATTTGTGAGTCTAACTGTTACAAAATAAATGTAGCAACAAATGACCATTTGAAAGAGATTAAATGAAGAATTTTGGTTATTACGTGATATATTGGATTACAAATCAAAGTTTCTCATAATATAGATCGAAATAATGACAAACTTATTTAAAGTTATATATAAATTTGAAATAAACTGTTATAGATTCTAATTAAGAAACTGCTTTCAACTTTCGAACCACCATGGGAGACTATGATTCAAGAAATAAGTCTCTCAAACCAAACAATTTGGGATAGTTGTTTCTGCAAACTCATGGTTTAGAAATAAGAATCGATACTTTGGATAGTTGTTTCTACAAATTAAGTTATATCTGTAACAGTTAAAGAAACTTATGGTTCAAAAATGAGACTCGATGCTTACTTTGAGACGGATGCTTTGGTGGGAACTTTGGGAAACGCATAGGTTTCGATGGAGAAAGGAAAATAAATGCGGTCGGATGAGAGAAATAAGCTTGCGGCAACAAAGAAATATAACTAGTTGAACTTGGAGAAGAAGAAATAAGCTTGGTCACTTAATTATATATATATATAATATTTTAAGTCACCCGAATTACAAGCGACCGAGATATAGACCGATAGATCCTCCCTTATATCGAAATGAATTGTGACGGCGAAATAGAATGATGTTTTGTGCGATGCTGTTATTTTCATTCAAATTTCTCTGATTAACTAATGATAAATATTGTCATGATTTTCTTTTTATTTTTCTAATTTTCATATTTTTAAAGATTTGGATTGAAAGTAAATTATAAAATATTTTCTAAATTGGAGAGCCTATTTTTTTTTATGAAACTTTATAAGACTGGATCACTCTTTTTTTTGTTATTGGTAAAATCTACAATTTCATTGATCAAATCCTCAAAATCTTTGTAGATAAATAATAAAATCCCAACAAAACTATCTATCTAATTCTGCTATTATTATTAAGATGATTTGATATATGTTTAATTAAATTAATAATTTTTTAGACAAATTAGAATGAAGTTCCTTTTTCTTTATCTTGCTCTAAAGAAGCTTATTTTGGTGCATTATACAGTCACACTAATGTGTAATACATTTGAATCTATGTAATAATGTATTTGCTATGTCATTTAGGGATAGACAATATTGAATCATTATGGTTGTATTAAATTTCAAACCTTAGTTTAAATGATATGGTAATCTATTGTTCCTCTATTCCTTTTTTCACACAATTCAAGATAAGACAAAATTGAAAGTGAAGAGTGTCATGGGTCTGATTTAAGTGGGTTAAACGGTGAAGAAACGTGTTAGTTTATTTCAAAAAATAATTCTAATCGGACAAAAAATAGAAAGAACGTTGAATAATTTACTTTTTGAGAACTAATTACAATACGTTATCTATCAGCTCGAAGAGGTGATAAGTGAGTGTCATAGAATTCGGTTTTCTTGACGAATTTCATTATAAATTTCACTTTCACTCTTTTGCAAAATTTTGCATTTTTGAAAGGAACTTGTGACTAAACCAAACCTCTTTACACTTTAAAGGACATTTATTGAGTCTTCATTTGTTATTTAAGTTTATCA
>NW_025919584.1:0-8977 GCF_907164915.1 Impatiens glandulifera | reverse complement strand
TTTTAATTTATTTTATCAATTTTTAGTTATTCAAACTAAATATTATATTTTCATTTGGGTTTTGTGTAGATATTACATTTGATATGGATAATTCAATAAGAACTAGGTCAGTACGAGAGGAAAACCGTCTCAAAATATTCGTAAAGAACAAGTTCCGATCGAACGAGAGAGAAAATACTATTCTTTTTTTTTCTTGTACGACGCAATCGGTTCCTTATACATATTTTGAGTTGGTTTACTTTTTGTGTTGATAAGTAAATGCCGAAATTAAATTGGTAAGAACACTTAACTAACAAATTATTCACTTGATCAAGAATGAAACAAAATTTTCTTTTAATTTGGGTTTTTTTTACACAGAAATCCATGACGATGTTCAACCATAATGCACGACTCGAGTTGTTAAGAGGAAGTTCCATAGAGTTACAGAAAATGTTTCGAGGAAGAATTCAACAACTATTGACGGGTTTTACATAAATAGTTGAATTAAATACAAATTAATTTAATGCGTTAATTCTAGATTTTATCAAATTTAAATGTATTGTTGAAGAAATTTATATATTTCTTGTTTTTTGTATTGTTCACTCATTCACTTGTTTTTTTAATCAGAAAGAATAAAACTTAATTACGAAACAAAAAATAAAAAATAATTATTAAAATATTTTGGGTATTCAATAAAGGAGTTCAATAAATTGTGACAATTATAGCTATTTTTAATGTTTGTAATATTTTAGAAAAAAAAACTCCTAATAAAAAGCCTAATGACGATTTTGACTGAACTTAATAGTTATAATAGGAAAGATAGTTTCAGAAATTGATTTTATTGGGCCGATATTTCAATCTGTAATTGTTATATTCTAGATGAAAAACATTAATGTATTTAGAGTTATATACTTAATAATGTGATAGAGATTATATAAATTAAATTTACATAAAACCTTTGTCTTGAATAATTATTTTTCTCTTAATCTTCATTTTCCCCAAAACATTTCTGGTATATCATGCTTCGTTTCTGGTCATCTTTGGGCTTTCATGGCTATTCTGAGAGGCCCAAACTATAATACTATAAAACTTTGAGCCTATATAAAAATAAATATTACTTTTTTTTCTCATTAAAATTGAGTCCAACTACAAATTTAGGGTTATTTACAGGCTTATTGACGCTAGCTTATCCAGTTTATTCTCATATACGTTTAATACATCTTACCTTATTTAATCGTTAAGCTTGAGTATGTTTGATACAGCTTATACACTCACATATTTATTTTTAATATTTATAATATATTAATTAATAATTAATATTATATATAATATAATGTTATGTATATTTATTAATTATTTTAAATATTAATAATAATTTAAATTAAAAAATAATAGATATTGAAATAAATTAAATTAAGATAATTAGTTTTGTTATAACTTTGTTAATATATAAATTTAATTATGAATAAATTACTTAAATTAAAAAATATATATTTTAAAATAAATGATATTAATATATTAATTTTTATAAATATATAATTTTAAATATATTTAATATAAATATGATATAAAAAATATATAGATATATATATAAAAGTATTTAATAATATATCTTTTTCATATTTTCAAACTCCCCTATGTGACGCAATTTTTCAATTGTCAAATTATTTTTGTACTTTTTCACACTCTTAGTATTATCGTTCATTTTGGAATTCATCTCAATTGTAATCACTCAATTGTAATCAGTATTTTAGATAGATAGTTAATTAAGACTAATTTGATTTTTAAAACTATAATTATAAATAAAAAAATATCAAAGTATATTTATATTTCATATTTTGTTTAATTATTTTATATATTAAAATACATATATTATAAATAATAAATAAAAACATATTTGAATGTATGTTTTTTATTATAATAATTATATATAAAAATATTATAAATATATGTAATAGATGAGAGAATGAATAATATGATTAGAAATAGATTAAATAGATGAGACAGAATGAATAAAATGATTAGAAATAATAAAATAGATTAGAGAGTGAATAAAAAAATATTTAAAAATGATGAGAGAGAAAAACGCTGAGATTATAATTTTATACGGTAAAATTGTAATCTCAAAAGCTGAGTAGGGAGGTAGAGATAGAAAATTGAGTTCAAACGCAAAAATGTATTTGATTGTAATTTTTTGCGTGAGCTTATTACGCAAAGTTACTGTAGCAACTTATTACGGTAAACGCCTATACGCGGCTTATAAACGCTAAATCAAACAAGCCCTTAATATTTTATTATAAAATTGAGATACAATTCCAAAATATAAAGACCACTGTTTCTTCTTATAAGCTTGTTTGATGGTGGGTTATTTGTAATTTTTATTTAGTAAAAAAATAACTTATTTGAATTTTTAATTGATTAAAATGTTCTCTCATAGTTAAAATTTAAATTTTATAAAAATTAAGTTAAATATTTTAATATTATAATATATAATAAATAATAAATGAAAAAATTAAAGAGAAATAAAATGTAATAGAAGGTCCCAATATATATAAAAAAAAAGTGGTCAGTTTTTTAAATTTTGATAAAATAAATTACAAAAATAACAGACAATTAAAATCATTCAAGTGACCAAAGTTAAAAGGGAAAAATAATTTCTCATTGAATTTTTACTAGTTTTAAAATAAAAATAAAAACAACAAGTTTAATGTTAAACAACATGAGAATATAATATAATACTAAAGTAAAGGTCCTTAAAGGAAATAAATTGGACATATTTTAAATGCAAGCACTTGGAGGGTCCTTTCCTTGGGCCTTAGTAGAGGAGAGGCCTAACCTACCCAAACTGAAAATTAGTGTCATTAGTTTGGTTTTTCAAAAATTAAATAAATTAAAATTTTAAATACTTTCTTAAATTTTAAATAATATTTTTATAAATTTTATAATTCATGTTCACTAATTAATACAACTCACAAAATTAGTTTAAGTAAAAAAATGTCTTACCTAGTAAATAATGAATTTTAAGTAATTTGATTTTTTTTTAAAAACACTTTAATTAAATGGGAGGATCGATAGTGTGAGGATCATTATAGCCAACTCTGATATAAACAAAAATTGATTTTTTTATGTGGGGTATTGCGACAAGTTGTTCGCTAAGATAATTTTATATATTTTTTGTTAAGTAAAATTTGGGAGTAAGAAATTTCATCCAAGATCTCGTTATTTGAATGTAACGTTATTAATGGTGAAATTATAACATATTATATGTGCATGAAAAAATGTTGTATTATGGTTAATCGTTGCCGCATGTGCTCATTTACTTTAGTATTGTCGAGGGGTGATTAATATTTGAAGTTTTGTGGAGTATTATTAAGATTCATAGGTTATGGGTAAGCAAACAAGTAAACCCAACCCAAATTAAATTTATTCAACTCATATTATTTATTAGTATGGGTTGGGTAACCCAAATTATTGTTTTGTTTTTTTCATTTAACATGTATTCGACTCATTTAACACATTTTTATCCATTTAACACGTTTTTGACATGTTAACACGTTTAATACATTTTTCATGTTTTTCATGTTTTTAACACGTTTTGACACGTTTAACACGTTTTTGACATGTTTAACACATTTCTCACGTTTTAACATGTTTAATACATTCACTGGTGAAAAAGGGGTCAAAACCGAGAGTTAAAACTCTCGGTTTTGACTTTATAACTTTCGGTGAAGACACCTTACCGAAGGTTTTAGTAACCCTCGCCATCCCTCGGTATTGACACTGTCGGGACTTCCATAAAGAGAAAAACCGAAAGTTATATGAAAACTTTCGGGTTTTTCTCTTTGTGGAAAAACCGAGGGTTTTACAAGAACTTTCGGTTTTTCTCTTTTGGAAAAACCGAGGGTTTTACAAAGACCTCTCGGTTTTCCTCTTTTGTGGAAAAACCGAGGGTTTTATAAAGACCTTTCGGTTTTCCTCTTTTTACAAATAACTTTCGATTTTCTCTGTGGAAAAACCGAGGGTTTTGCAGGTTTTACCCGAAGAGGAAAACCGAGAGTATTTACAAAACTTTTCGGTTTTCCTCTTCGGTTAAAACCGAAAGTTTTGTAAATAACTCTCGGTTTTTCCTCTTCTTGTAAAATCGAGAGTTTTCCACTAACTCTCGGTTTTCTCCTTTTCAAGAAACCGAAAGTTATATTAAAACTCTCGGTTTTTACCCGAAGAGGAAAACCGAAAGTTTTGTAAATAACTCTCGGTTTTCCTCTTTAGGATAAAAACCAAGGGTTTGTCATATAACTCTCGGTTTCTCTTGGCTTAAAACCGAGAGTTTTCTAATATCTCTCGTTTTTTCCAAAAAGAGAAAAACCGAGAGATTTCAATATTACTTTCGGTTTTTTCCCCTAAATTTTTAAAAATGTGCGGATTATTTTGCTCGCAACCAAAACCTAACCAAAACCTGTTCAGCCAAACCAATATATTAATGATAAAAGAAATGCAGCATACATTAAACGATCACATTAATTGATCGTGAACATTACAAAATTCGAAACCAAACAAATATTCCGAACAATCTGTTATAAATTTAACTACTATAATGAAAACATGTTCATAATCGAAACAACCTTAGCTTGTGGGGGGAGGAGGTGGTTGTTGCGTCATATATAATTGATTCTCTCCATTCTCGCGTTCATCTCTGACTTCTCCCTCTCCATTTTTTCGGTAATCTCTGACTTCTCCCTCTCCATTTTTCGGTAATCTCTAACTTCTCCCTCTCCATTCTTTCCACAATTTCTTGCTTTTCCGATTGCAATTCTTCCATTTTCTGCCTTCTTTCTTCATCTCTCTTCTCTAGTTCCTCCAGCTTGAGCTTCATTATTTGATTCTCTTCTAACAATCGCTCACTGTTTCGCTGTGAACTGTTTCCACTACGACGATCCTCACGAAAGTGTGTGGGCCGGACGCCTGATCCATTCCGAACACTACCCCGTGTTTTTGTTGTCCGAACACCCTCTCCGTCAATTCAAATCCAATATTCCCGGTTCGTTACTAACAACCTCTTCCATCTCAGCCTGCACAATTCAAATAAAATATCATTTCTATAATAAAAACTAGACTTATTCAATTCACTTACAATTTTCTCTTGCACGTGTTCGTCCGGGACGGGTGTTGGGTATTTCTTGTGTCGGTTTTGGTGTACGGGTCCTCTTGAATACTTCAATTACAGACGGTGGCCGTCCCATTTCAATCGCCTGTTGAAATAAATGATTATATAATAATAACAATCTACATATTAAGTTATTACAAATAATGTACTTACCAACTCGTCTTCAATTTGTGCAAACGGTCTACTTCCCGTTCGATGCGGGAATTTTAGATTCTTCCGATTCTTCATATTTGTAGAACTGTGTCTCTGTATTTGAAATAACAAATTAAGTTAGATTAATTAATATCAACTTTTATTTGAATTATGAAACCGTACCTTAAACGTTTCTGTGAAGAAATGGTTGCGACACACAAACTCCCAATCATCTCGATCGTAGTCCGGTGGAGGATTAGCCAGTACCGCCGCCTCGTCTCCTTTGTGGACGCGGATATAATTCTTGTTCAAATCCGACCGCCATCTATCCCATATCTGATTGGCGTGTCCCAACCCGGTCTTTCGAAAATACTCAATGTCGCCATTAGTCGCTTCGAACGGATCCTGAAAAAATAACATCCAAATGTTACAAATAATTATTTAATGACGTAATGTATATTAATCAAGTTATAAGTATTACCTTGATAGCAGTCCATAGTGAATCCAATTGGTCTGCACTTAAAGCCTTCCACTTGAGAAGACGGTGTGAGACGGCTGCGGGGTCCCGGATAATCGACCCCACATGTCTAGACCACCTTGTCCTTCCCACGTCTGTACCGCCTGGCCTCCCATCCTTCTCTCTAAACGTTAGAGGGATCCTCGTCCCCGCTAGCCTCTTAGACAGCGCAATATTCTTGTTCTTCCCCCGTCTTTTACGGGCAGAAGATTCTTCAAAATTATCAAAATCTTAATTAAATATGTCAATCAATTGAAACACTAACTAATTTGTAAACGAAATACCTGTCGATGATGGGTCGGGAGTGGTCCCGGTGCTCCTCCTCGTCATCCTGCTCCTCGATAGGCTCCTCAAGACCCTCGTCTTCAGCCTCATCGGTAGGCAGGTTATCAGCGAATGTGCTCTCTATATACTCTGCGAAGTCATCAATATCGTCTTCAGTCTCGTATGTTCGGGGAGGCGCAGTAGCTATCGGGACCACAGGAATCGGTGGTTGGTCTCTCGAAGACGATCCTCGTTGCTTTAACGACTCGAATTGGGCCAGTAGGTTTTGGTAACTCTTATCCAATTTCTTGGGTGTCTTCCTCATACTCTTCCAAGTTGTTTTAGGACCTTCTGACATTCTTAATTCACACCATTAATAAAAATGAGTGAATAATTGAAATAAAGTAGTAATAAAAATGAATATAAAGTTAAAAACATTATTAAATCTACCTAATTAATTAATCTGAACTATATGTTTGTAAACCGCGGTTTTATTTTTGTCACAATCTTCCAACCGGGTCGGGCTGACATATCAGGGGCGTAGAATACTTGTTTTGCTTGACTCGCCAATATATACGGGTCTTGACTTTGGGTTTTCAAAATTCGGTTTACATTTACACTTACGAAGCCATATTTGTCCACTTTCACTCCTAGTTCCCCCGAGTGTGTATCAAACCACTTACACTTGAATAAAACAACTCGTTTGTGAGAATAATATTGTAATTCGATTATATCCGTCAAAACTCCGTAGTATGACATAGTTTCAGATCCGTTGATACCCCTCAACAACCACCCCACTATTTTGAGTTGTCAAACCTTCGTCGTGTTTTTCTGTACAGAATTTGAATCCGTTTACTTTACACCAAACATACACAGACGAGTACATACTTGGACCTTCTCCTAAGATCTTGAGGTCTCTTGATATGTCGTTAATTTCTGCTAAATGGGCGACCTATATATGTATCCGAAATGAAGTTGTTAATATGAATAAAAAGGTTAGGATATATGGTTTGTAATTTACTCACTCGATGCTTGAAATATGCGGCAAACGTTTCTCCACTGGACTCGTTGTTATAATCTCTGCAAATAGATCTCATGCTAATTAGTAACACTCTTTAATGCTAATTAGTAACAGCAACATTGAAATCTTACATGTAAAAAGGTTCTGCTTCGGGACAATTTTTCAAAATGTAAGAATGAGCTGTCACTCGATCTATATAATCCAAGTTGTATACTTTTCCGTTGGATAGGTCTTCCAATGATGCAAATATTGAAATCCCCGAGATTTCAGGTTGTGCATTTTCTTGATCTTGTTCCTCCATATACCTGGCACATAAGCTAATACTTTCGTTAACAAGATAGCTCTCGCTTATAGAGGCTTCGGGGTGGTTATTATTCCGCAAATATCTTTTCATTGTACCCATGTAATGTTCAAAGGGATACATCCATCGATACTGAACAGGTCCTCCAAGCAAAGCCTCAAATGACAAGTGAACCGGGAGATGCATCATGATGTCGAAGATTGACGGCGGAAAAATCATTTCAAATTTGCAAAGTGTCAATGTAATATCCATGTACAATTGTTCCAGGTCCTCTTGAATCAACTCTTTGAAGCACAACAACCGAAAGAAACGAGACAAATTTACTAACGCATCATACACATACTCTGGAAGCAATCCACGAGTTGCTAAAGGAATTAGATATTCCAACAAGATGTGACAATCAGTGACTCTTTAATCCCGAAAGTTTTTTCTTTCCAAATTTACACAACCCCCGATATTTGAGCAAAACCCATCAGCAACTTGAGATCTTTCAAGAAGTTACAAAGACGTATTTTATTTTCGGATGTCAAAGTGAAAGGCGCTTCTGGATAATGAACAACTCCTTCATCATTTATAGGATGTAACCATGATTTTATGCCTAAGAGTTCTAAGTCTTTACGAGCTTTAGGACCATCCTTAGTCTTCTCTTTCACATTCATTATTGTTCCCAACACGCTATCACAGATATTTTTCTCAATATGCATCACATCCAAATTATGTCTCAATAATAGCGATTTCAATAAGGTAGATCGGAAGAAAATGCTAAGTTTGTTCCAATTGTCTCCCCGCGTTTCATGATATATCTTGGTTCTCTTGCTCATATCCGCACTGAGAATAATGTCTTCTAGGTCTCGTGCTTGCTCATAACTTTCTTGCCCCGTTAACAATCTAGGGGGATCTCTATAATCAGTTCGACCATCAAACGACTCTTTATCCCTTCTGTATTTGTGCTTCGGTGGAAGGAACGTCTGTGACCCAAGTAACATTGTTTGGAACCATGAACCAATCGAAGGGATACCGTGTCGTTGTTACAACAAGGACAAGCAAATTTACCTTTCGTACTCCAGCCTGATAAATTCGCGTATGCGGGAAAGTCGTTAATGGTCCACAACAACGCAACTCGCATGTTAAAGTATTGCGAGGTGTGTGTATCAAACGTTCTCACTCCTGTTTGCCACAGTTCATGCAACTCTTCGATCAATGGCTGGAGAAATATGTCAATTGCATCTCCCGGACTCTTTGGACCCGGAATTAACATAGATAAAATGAAATTGCTAGAATCCATGCAAGTCGTGGGTGACACATTATAAGGTACTAGAATTACCGGCCAAACACTGTATGATTTTTTCCCATTTGCAAATGGTTGAAACCCATCGCTTGATAAACCAAGTCTTACGTTTCGAGATTCTGAAGCAAAATCTGTATAATTTTCATCAAACGTCTTCCAAGTTAAGGAATCAGCGGGGTGTCTCAACGTATCACTGTCAACTCTTCCTTCTTTATGCCATCTCATCATTGGAGCCGTTTTTTGAGGACATGTATAGTCTTTGCAGTCTTGGTATTAAAGGGAAATATCTCAACACCTTTTTTGGAATGAAT